>NC_045435.1:32910506-32968807 GCF_002776525.5 Piliocolobus tephrosceles | reverse complement strand
TGCTAGCGGTCTGTCAATTTTGTTGATCTTTTCAAAAAACCAACTCCTGGATTCATTGATTTTTTTGGAGGGTTTTTTGTGTCTCTATCTCCTTCAGTTCTGCTCTGATCTTAGTTATTTCTTGCCTTCTGCTAGCTTTTGAATGTGTTTGCTCTTGCCTCTCTAGTTCTTTTAATTGTGATGTTAGAGTGTCAATTTTAGATCTTTCCTGCTTTCTCTTGTGGGCACTTAGTGCTATAAATTTCCCTCTACATACTGCTTTAAATGTGTCCCAGAGATTCTGGTATGTTGTATCTTTGTTCTCATTAGATTCAAAGAACATCTTTATTTCTGCTTTCATTTCGTTATGTACCCAGTAGTCATTCAGGAGCAGGTTGTTCAGTTTCCATGTAGTTGAGCGGTTTTGATTGAATTTCTTAGTCCTGAGTTCTAGTTTGATTGCACTGTGGTCAGAGAGACAGTTTGTTATAATTTCTGTTCTTTTACATTTGCTGAGGAGTGCTTTACTTCCAATTATGTGGTCAATTTTGGAATAAGTGTGATGTGGTGCTGAGAAGAATGTATATTCTGTTGACTTGGGGTGGAGAGTTCTATAGATGTCTATTAGGTCCGCTTGGTGCAGAGATGAGTTCAATTCCTGGATATCCTTGTTAACTTTCTGTCTCGTTGATCTGTCTAATGTTGACAGTGGAGTGTTGAAGTCTCCCATTATTATTGTATGGGAGTCTAAGTCTCTTTGTAAGTCTCTAAGGACTTGCTTTATGAATCTGGGTGCTCCTGTATTAGGTGCATATATATTTAGGATAGTTAGCTCTTCCTGTTGGATTGATCCCTTTACCATTATGTAATGGCCTTCTTTGTCTCTTTTGATCTTTGATGGTTTAAAGTCTGTTTTATCAGAGACTAGGATTGCAACCCCTGCTTTTTTTTGTTCTCCATTTGCTTGGTAGATCTTCCTCCATCCTTTTATTTTGAGCCTATGTATGTCTCTGCATGTGAGATGGGTCTCCTGAAGACAGCAGACTGATGGGTCTTGACTCTTTATCCAGTTTGCCAGTCTGTGTCTTTTCATTGGAGCATTTAGTCCATTTACATTTAAGGTTAATATTGTTATGTGTGATCTTGATCCTGCCATTATGATATTAACTGGTTATTTTGCTCATTAGTTGATGCAGTTTCTTCCTAGGCTCGATGGTCTTTACATTTTGGCATGTTTTTGCAGTGGCTGGTACCGGTTGTTCCTTTCCATGTTTAGGGCTTCCTTCAGGGTCTCTTGTAAGGCAGGCCTGGTGGTGACAAAATCTCTAAGCATTTGCTTATCTGTAAAGAATTTTATTTCTCCTTCACTTATGAAACTTAGTTTGGCTGGATATGAAATTCTGGGTTTAAAATTCTTTTCTTTAAGAACGTTGAATATTGGCCCCCACTCTCTTCTGGCTTGTAGAGTTTCTGCCGAGAGATCTGCTGTCAGTCTGATGGGCTTCCCTTTGTGGGTAACCCGACCTTTCTCTCTGGCTGCCCTTAAGATTTTTTCCTTCATTTCAACTTTGGTGAATCTGGCAATTATGTGTCTTGCAGTTGCTCTTCTGGAGGAGTATCTTTGTGGCGTTCTCTGTATTTCCTGAATTTGAATGTTGGCCTGCCCTGCTAGGTTGGGGAAGTTCTCCTGGATGATATCCTGTAGAGTGTTTTCCAATTTGGTTCCATTTTCCCCCTCACTTTCAGGCACCCCAATCAGACGTAGATTTGGTCTTTTTACATAATCCCATACTTCTTGCAGGCTTTGTTCATTTCTTTTTCTTCTTTTTTCTTTTGGTTTCTCTTCTCGCTTCATTTCATTCATTTGATCCTCCATCGCTGATACTCTTTCTTCCAGTTGATCGAGTCGGTTACTGAAGCTTGTACATTTGTCACGTATTTCTCGTGTCATGGTTTTCATCTCTGTCATTTCGTTTATGACCTTCTCTGCATTAATTAGTCTAGCTGTCAATTCTTCCACTCTTTTTTCAAGATTTTTAGTTTCTTTGCGCTGGGTACGTAATTCCTCCTTTAGCTCTGAGAGGTTTGATGGACTGAAGCCTTCTTCTCTCATCTCATCAAAATCATTCTCTGACCAGCTTTGATCCGTTGCTGGCAATGGGCTGTGCTCCTTTGCAGGAGGAGATGCGCTCTTATTTTTTGAATTTCCAGCTTTTCTGCCCTGCTTTTTCCCCATCTTTGTGGTTTTATCTGTCTCTGGTCTTTGATGATGGTGACGTACTGATGGGGTTTTGGTATAGGTGACCTTCCTGTTTGATAGTTTTCCTTCTGACAGTCAGGACCCTCAGCTATAGGTCTGTTGGAGATTGCTTGAGGTCCACTCCAGACCCTGTTTGCCTGGGTATCAGCAGCAGAGGTTGCAGAAGACAGAATATTGCTGAACAGCGAGTGCACCTGTCTGATTCTTGCTTTGGAAGCTTTCTCTCAGGGGTGTACTCCACCCTGTGAGGTGTGGGGTGTCAGACTGCCCCTAGTGGGGGATGTCTCCCAGTTAGGCTACTCAGGGGTCAGGGACCCACTTAAGCAGGCAGACTGCCCCTTCTCAGATCTCAACCTCCGTGTTGGGAGATCCACTGCTCTCTTCAAAGCTGTCAGACAGAGTCGTTCGCGTTTGCACAGGCTTCTGCTCCTTTAGCTGAGCCCTGTCCCCAGAGGCGCAGTCTACAGAGACAGGCAGGTTTCCTTGAGCTGCTGTGAGCTCCACCCAGTTGGAGCTTCCCAGCGGCTTTATTTACCTACTTAAGCCTCAGCGATGGCGGGCGCCCCTCCCCCAGCCTCGCTGCTGCCTTGCAGTTAGATTGCCGCAGACTGCTGTGTTAGCAAGGAGGCAGGCTCCGTGGTCGTGGGACCTTCCCGGCCAGGTGTGGGATATATTCTCCGGTGTGCCGGTGTTATAGCGCAGTATTGGGGTGGGAGTTACCCGATTTTCCAGGTGTTGTGTGTCTCAGTTCCCCTGGCTACGAAAAGGGACTCCCTTCCCCCTCGCGCTTCCCAGGTGAGGCAATGCCTCGCCCTGCTTCAGCTCTCCCTGGTCAGGCTGCAGCAGCTGACCCGCACGGATTGTCCGGCACTCCGGAGTGAGATGACCCCAGTACCTCAGTTGAAAATGCAGAAATCACCGGTCTTCTGTGTCGCTGGCGCTGGGATATGGAGACTGGAGCTGTTCCTATTCGGCCATCTTGCTCCGCCCCAAGAAAGCCATATTTTTAAATGCCATTGCTCTGCCACCAAATGGCATGGCAACTACACCCTGCACTTTACTGAAACAGAAATGAAGATGAATAAGAAGAGAGAGTGTAGGAGTAAGTCAGAAACACAAGGGCAGAAGTTCAGAAAGAAAAGAATTATACATACAACAGAAAAAGAGAGGAAAGAAAAAATAAGGAGGTTAAAAAAAGAATAGAAAAGTGAAAGGCAGAGATTTGGGGGAGCAGAGTCCCAGTCTTCATTGAGTCAACATCATCCGCTGTCTCCACACTCCATTTTGCTTTGTCCATTCTCATAGTTACTTTTACTTTTATTATTGTTTAATTTTCAACTTATTTGTAGATACAGGGGGAACATGTGCAGCTTTGTTACTTGGGAATATTGCACAATGCTGAAGTTTGGAGTACGAATCCCATCACGCTGGTAGTAAGCATAGTACCCAATAGGTAGTTTTTAACCCACCTCCCCTCCCTTCACTCTCTCATAGTCTGCAGTGTCTATTGTTCTCATATTCATGTCCATGTGTGCTCAGTGCTTAGCTCCCACTGATAAGTGAGATAATACGGTATTTGGTTTTCTTTTCCTGTATTGACTTGCTTAGGATTTCGGCCTCCAGCTTCATCCATGTTGCTGCAAAGGACGTGGTTTTAAAAACACGGATATTGTGCTTTCAGTTATATGAAGTAATTATGCTGGTTCTATCCCTTTCATTCTTGAAGTTTATAAGTCAAATAACATATATTAAATATTTATACATTTTCCATACACAGTGGTTTAAATGTAATTCACAAGTAAATCTAAAGTATACTATTACCTACTAGTATATAAAGAAGTGCCATTAGTGGCATATTAAAAAAAAAAAAAAAAAAAACAGACAAAGGAAGAAATGTGATAAGAGGAATAAAATGGATGGACATGAGAAAACATATTAATATCATAGAAATAGAGTTTGGAAGTAAGAAAGGGGAAGAAGCTGAATACATTTGCAGGAAAATAAATGAAATAAGTTAGCTTAAAATGAGCTCAAGGCAACTCAAGTCATTGCCTACCTGCAGGAGGATGGTGAATGAGGAGGAAAAAATGTAAATAAATGAGATGGTAAGTGAGAGTGATGTATAAGGTTGGCAGGGGGTACCGGAGTTATGAGGCAGAAAATGGCAAAAAATTGCAAAAAAAAACCACTTTCTAAATTCTGAGTGACCAGTGAATAGTACTTAATCCTGTGATTTTCTGAATAATGACTAAATTCAAGAAAAATTGTATAGGAAAGAGCAGAAGAATTTCCCTTTCTCCACAGGTTATTTCTTGTTTTGTCTTCAATCTACCAATCTTTCACTTGAAGAACTTGTATCAAAAAGGTTCTTTTTGAAAACATACATGGTATGTGAAAATGTGCTACATTCAAAAAGGAGGGAAGAGAATATACATGCTTTATTTGTGCCCGTGAGGGTGTTTAGAAGCTATTTTTAAAAAATAAACTACAAGACTAGAAGAACAATTTATGACTTTAAAAAGACAAACAGCTGGAAGAGACAGTGTGAACATGCTAACACATTCTGAGTTTTTAATTAATGAATGATGTAGGTATTTTAGAATAAAAGATGATGTTTCCAAATGTTCTAAGAGAAATTATTTTTGATGAAAACATGAAAATTCTGTACTACAACAATTAAATGATTTCTTGACTTTCTATGTGCTTGTGATTGCACCCTGTACTTTGATACATTATAATCAGTAATCTGGTAGGTGGGATTTTTGTCCTTTAAGATAAATTTCTGTTAAAATTTTGAAAGATGTGTCTTAACGGTGGGTGTGTATGAGTGCATTTACACACCCTCCCATCAAGCTTGTGTTTGGAAGAGAGCTGTAGCTGTGGCATCTTCATTTTTGTTGTTGTTGTTTTGCAAAGCTATCCTTAATGCCGGTAAAGGGCTGATGACTTTTATACTATGATTGTTTTCAATTAATTATAAAAATCTTCCTTCCCTGCTTTATCCCTTGCAATGTTTTTCACTCTTATTCCCTGGAGATTAATGGGGGGGGCAGAACAGCAAACACAGATGACTCTGCAGCAGGGATGCGAGATTCATTTTCAGGATTCCGTTTTGAGCCAGCATATTGGTTCTACCTGCTGCTTGGTGCTAAAGTCATTATAGAATTTAGCAGATGGAGGGGGAGAGTTTTAAACTTGGGGACACAGATGGAGAGCAGACTTCAGAGACAGGATTATTCTAGAGTTTAGTGAAAGGTTGTTTTGCTTCAAAACAAATCCTTAGAACTAGAAAAATTAAGCCTCTATGCCTAGACACAGAGATAATGTACACAATTAAAAGCAGTCAACCATCCAAGAAACATGTTCTGACCAATGATTTAGCTTATGCACCCAGAATTAATGAAACCTAACAAGCAGAAGGTTAGCTTTAAAAAAAAAAATCTTTATTAAACTTTCTCTTTAAATCTTCTCCTAGCAGTAACAATACAAATAAGAAAAGGATTTGCATTTTTATAGCTAATGGAGATATAGAGGAGCAATGAAACATGAGATAGGATATTGGACGCCTCATAAAGGCCTCATAGTTGGTATCACAGTCAGCCCTGTATATCCACTATTTGGCATTTGTGGATTCAACCAACCGTGGATCAAAAATATTTTTTAAAAAAATTTTAAAAACCAATACAACAGTAAAAATATGAATATAAAACTATACAGTAAAACAGCTATTTATATACTATTTATGTTGTATTATATATAAGTAATCTAGAGATGATTTAAAATATATGGGAGAATGTGCATAGGTTATAGGCAAATTCTAAACTATTTTATATAAAGGATGAATATCCCCAGATTTTGGTGTGGGGAGGGTAGTCCTGAAACCAATTTTTCGATTTTACCAAGGAAGAACTCTACTGCCAGTAAACTGCCAATTTACTAATTTTCTTTGAGAAATATAGCTGTGTTCTAAGAATTCGAAAATTCAAACTCAAACATCTCTCTCTGTATAGAGAGCCCTGTGGAAAAACAAATCATAACTGGGTTATAGCAAGTACAGATAGTTTTCTATATAGTGAAATCATTATTTCTGGAAAGAATCTTCTAGAAGTTTGTTTAGTAAACTTCATTGTTATTTCCACAATTGATATGTGCTTGCTAGTGGAAATGAGCTGTTACAATTCCTTTTAACAGAAGCTTACAGCTGCCATGTAGCTAGCGGATTCTGAAGCTGATTCAGACTGCCTAGGTTTGAGCGCAACTCTGTCATTTACTAGCTGTGAGACCTTAGACAAGTTATTTAACCTATCTGTGCCTCAATTACAGCTATTGCATGTATAAACTAAGAATAATGATAGTGCGTATATCATAGGATTATTATAAATATTAAGTGAATTTATATTTTTCTGAAAAAGACTAGAATAGGGGCTGTAAGTAAACACCTTGTATTTAATATATATACATACAATATATACATACAATGTATGTATAATACAGTTACCCCTTGAACAACTCAGATTTGAACTGTGGTAAGTCCACTTATGTATACATTTTCTTCTCCCTCTGCCACCCCTGAGACAGCAAGACCAACTCCTTCTCTTCATTCTCCTCCTCAGCCTATTCGTTGTGAAGACAAACAGAATAAAGACCCTGATGGTGATTCACTTCCACTCAGTGAATAGTAATTAAATTTTCTCTTGCTAATTATTTTCTTATAACATTTTCTTTTCTCTACATTATTGTAAGAATAGAGCATATAATACATATAAGGTAAAAAATATGTGTTAATTGACTGTTATGTAATCAGTAAGGCTTCTGATCAACATTAGGCTATTAGTAGTTAAGTTTCGGGGGAGACAAAAGTTATACGCAAATTATTTACTATGGGTGGCAGGGTACCAGTGCTCCTAACCCCTGCATTGTTTAAGGGTCAACTGTATGTATATGCATATATAGGTATGTATGTATATTTTTATGTATGTATTTATATATATGCATTTGTGTGCATATATATATATAAATAATGTACTCTAAGGGGTGTGTGTGTGTGTGTGTGTGTGTGTGTGTGTGTGTATTCAAAACCCTACAGTGTGTGCATGTGTTTGTATTCTAAAGGTATTCCCTGGGTTCAAGATTTAAATATTTGCTCTGTCACTTTCTTTATTGGAGATGACCTTTTGTCTAGCCTAGTTTTCACATTTCTAAATGAGAATATTTGCGAAAGCATCTGCTTTGGAGGGTTATTTTGAAGAGTAAATGAGTTAGTGTATGTAAAACACAAGAAAAACATCTGGCACATGGTAGATGTTCAACAAATATCAGTTACTATTATTTTTTCCCCTGGACTATACTTAGAAATACTACATCATTTTTTTTTTTTTTCTTTCCTAGTCCTAAGTTTTCATAGTACATCCACTAATCTCATTTCATTGTTTTGCTCTTTCAGTAGATACCTTGCAGATCTTGAAGGTATTTGGACTTCAGATTTCTCTTTTATATCTTGTCCATATGCTTTAGTAACTAACCTTTAGATAACTTTTTTTGCATATGTGCATGCCACTGTATTAATGTCTTTACATCCACCATCTCATGTCATCAGCACACATCTCTGTGATGTAAGTACTACCTTATACTCACTTAACTGATAAAAAGTGTATAGCTTAGCATAGATGAATAATTTGACCAAACTCTATTTCTTGTAATTGAAGCCCAAGACTTTTACATACAGTGGTCTCTGCTCTTATCTACCACACTATAGTGGGAAATTTCACGGGATCCTCCTTGTACTGAAGATAATAACATGCAGTAAAAATGACTTCAAAATATAAAAGAATTAGAAATCTTGGTAATGCATACAAATCAAGAATTGCAGATAAATTTCAGCAAATTAAAACAAGGGAAGCCTCAAGTAAGTTTAAAGTCTAGATTGAAAAATAATTTAGAATTCTAGTTGTATTGCTTGTTAGTAAAGTTTCAAAGATATAAATTGGCACAGATTATCAAAATATTGTCAGTTCATGAAAAAAGTATATAGTTGACAACAGACCTACATAGCTTTATAAACAATAAACATAAATTACTTTTCTTACACAATAAGTTGCTATATTTTTAGTATTAAAGTTAGTTTTAATTCAGTACAAAAAGTAAAGGTATCTTGCATTATTGAAGATTCTAAGTTACTCCAGTCTTCATTTCAATTCAATTCAATTTTATTTATGCCAATTCTATGTGATTCAAGTCAATATATATTTACAGAATACCATATATATGTATGTGTATAGACATATACAGTATATGCTGTATATGTATATACAGCATTATGCACTGGCTAAACACAATTAGTTTTAATTTTATCTGTGTTAGTGTAAGGCACATGTAAAAGGCAAGAATAAAGCATTTTGCTTTATTTTATAAAACTATAAAAAGCTCATGAATTTTTTAAATTTAAAATGTGAATGCAGTATCATATAATTATGCTTCAGTTTTATATTATCACCTCCTAAAGGAAAAAGGCAGACACAGTTGAGAACGGGAGGTGAAAAGATGTAGTGTAAGGTAAAAATTACTGCCACCATGGTGGGCTAGTAATCTGGCTAGTAAACTCCTTAAAAAAAAAAAAAAAAAGTACCAGATTTGTAGTGTTTGCTTATTTTACTCTTACCCTGGTCAATTTCAAGCAACTAATAGTTTAACGACCATACTGAAAAGTACCTGAATATTTATAGCAAATGGCTTCCAGTAGCCATTTCAGGTAAGAGGAAATTCAAGCACACCACTACTGTAACCCTAATTTTTTCTTGGTGGAGGTAGATTCCGGCCATTATTGTATGTCTTCTTTATTAGACTGTAAAATGCCAAGGGCAGTATTTAAGTCTACCTTGTACAGCCCTTAGCAAATCTTTTGAATAAACTTTGTCTACACTGTATCCCCTATACCAGAGAATTATCCTCCTCACAATTCTCTTCAGAAAAGAAGTCTCACTATTATACATAATTGTTACTTCACAGAATGTCTGGTTTAGAGAAAGTCCTGAGATCCTTGCTGTTAACTTCCACCCACATCTATCCACTCAGCACACTCTAATTAAGGTACGCCTTCCCACCACCCCCACCTGGCAATATGACAAATACAATGTAAATGCTACAGATACAGAGATGAAAGACATCAAGGTCATATCAAGAAGTATGATTCCAGGAGGAAACAAAGACAATGACTGTGCAATGTGATCAGGGCTATGCCTATGTAAGAAGCACACACAAGAGACCATGGAAACAGAGGTGGGTGAAGCCCAACTTCTGCAGGATGACACTGAATGTTATTTTTTTGGTTCATGGTATGCCCTTTCATGCCTGGTACTGTGCTTTCCTATAACATATGTTTGGTTAATACTCACAGATTTAGTGATGGACTTTTCACCGATTTACCTTAATGTGATTGCCTCTCTTTGAAAAATTCAAACATCCTAATGTTGGAGAATTCACGATGTATTTTCTTACATCTACTGGCTCAGATCTTGCTGGGAAATTCCGTAAAGCCCTGAAACAACATGATTAGGTTACAGTACAGCCTGATCAAGTCATTTAAATTAGAATCCCATTCAGTGAAAGAATGAATGACAAGACCTGCAAACTCAGAAGGGGAGAAACAAAACGCTGCTGTTTGTCCAGCTCTACCAAGTACTATAGTTGACCCCAAAAGAGATTGATTGCTGTTCATGAAAGAATGAGCACAGTAACGGTTATCAAATAAGAAGGACTTTATTAGTATGCAAATATATGGCTATCAGCTCCACAATTTAGAACTAGAAAAAAAAAAAAAAAACCTTGGCATGTTTTTCTGCTGTTTAATGGAGCAAGTTTAGGGAAATGTCGACCCAATTCTAGAAAAAAATTTTATAAGCAGAGCATTTATTATGCTCCCTATATTTGTAACAATGTCAGTATTCTTGTGCACATCTCATTTCGCAGTAAGCATCTGTAAAACTAGGCATAAAATTTATTTAATTAATGCTTGTTTTTGTCCAACTGGATGCAAAGTGATTTTTAACTTTCAACCAGAGATATATTAACTATGCTCTCACCTGCTGGTAGAACTGTGCTAAGCAAAGTGTCAGTTAGACTGATGGGGATCTTATTCTTAGGAGAAATGCAGCCTCCCTCACATTTAGACATGTACTTTTTCCCGGTTTAGGTCAACATCTGCTGAGGCACCTCAATGCCCTTGTGCTTGCCGTATTCCGACCTAACCTCATTGACTCTCTCATTGGCCGCACTTGGCCACATGCAAGTGCATTCCCACGTGCTTAAAAACAGGATTTTGAAAAGTACTAGTAGCTGCTACAATCAGATGTAATAAAGTACTTTATCCATATTCAGCCCTAAAATTCTACTCAACCATCACAGAATTTATAGAAGATGGACAGAAGAAAAAGAGAACTTGACAGAAAGTAAATCAAAGCACAAAGGCCTGAATCCTGCAGTTACTGCTGTCACAGGGATAAGCAAAAATAGTGAGTTCCTTTTAAAACCAGGCAATGGGGCTAATGGCTTAACGCTAAGGACTCTCAGTCCATGGATAAGGATCAAGCTGACTCATAAAATGCATTCTGTTCAGTTTGCAGTCCTGTTGTTTCTCAAATGGCCTTCCCTGGCAAGAACTGAGGCTGGGAAGGGAAGCCAGATGTAAACACTAGGCAGGACCTGCAGAATAAGCCTGCGTGTGAGCAGCTGCAAACAATCCATTTTAATTCCAAGTCGGTGTTTAAGGACCTTGGGTGTTATAGTCAGGGAGGTAGAAGGGGAGGTGGAAGTAAATGTGGAATTGGATTTGGCAGGCATGCATTTTCCTACAGACTGTGCTCAATTCTTCTAATCATAGTTATTATGAATGTTTCTCTCCAATTTATTTCTCGTGTCACTTTGCACTTTCATGTTCTCCCCACAATCTGCTAGTTGAGGGTATGAGAGTGGTTTTTGATTCTACAAATAATACAGCAGAAAGGTAACAATTCTTAAACCACATAAACACATGCACATGAATTGCCTTGGCTTGTGCCTCCACAGGGCTAAACAATTGTGGACATTTGACAAAGGTTAGAATCATCTGAAGTATGCAAGGACCTTGGTCATATCTTGTAATTTTCCAAGTAGCAATGTCTGAGTACAACATAAAATTATCTACAGCTGTGTGACCTTGGGCGCTTGCCTCCATTCTCTTGGCCTTAGTTTCCTCTTCAGTAAACCAGGAGTAACTCCTAAAGTCCTTTTCAGGTATGCCATTATTATTTTAGTAGTGAAATTGTTAGCAAACTGTCTTTACAATAATGGCTGAAATGAGGGTTGAAATGCAGGACTCAAAAACAAAAGGATATTTGACTAGTTTCATTCAAGTTTGACCATTTCCCTGTAACCTCCAGCCTGTGGGTCAATCCGTTAATTCTCGGCAATTTTTCTTGTTCCATCTTCGGATTCACCACTAATAGCCTAGTCTTTCTCATTCCTCCCATTTTTAATTTCTGGAAGCATGTGAGTGTTTTTTTATTGAGACATAGATTACACCATAATTAGAAGTCATGTGATGAGGACCATTTCTATTTGTCTTTTATTCTCTGAAAACCCTGCTTTAGCTGAGATATTAAAGTGCAATTCTAACATGGATAAGTTCTTAAAGCTTTTGAAAGTTTCCCCAATATGAAGAGTATTAGCTCTGGTATCCTGGCCAAAGTCCAAATGAATAATTACATTCTTTTCTTCTAAATCTTTCCTGTAGTTTTAACTGGAAATGACATTCTTTATTTCTTTACCTCAACTGCTATCTATTGTTCTTGAGCATCTGTTAAAGCTGCTGCGTTTCACTCCAGTAGAGAATTCTTTGCAGTAGTTATCCTAGTATTAAATGGCTTCTTTAAATATACCCCATTTGCAGTGTACGTGTAGGCGTGAGCAGGTGTGAATAGCGACTTAAATAAGATGATTTATAAAGTGCCTTGGGATCCTGGATGGAAAGGGCAATTTAGACCTGGGTTATCAGCTTTCTGTGGAAAACATGCCTCTGTAAACCAGTTACTAATTACACAATTACCTTCTGTGGCACAAGTAAAAAATGATGTGATGCTTTTCAGCAAATTCTAGTTTTAAGTAAATAATTCTTGGAGACAAATGATTAATTATATTAAGTAGTCTTTACTAAATGCAATTTAGGGTAAGTCATTTTTTAAAAAAAAAACCTAAAACAACATGATAAAGTAATTGTAATTTGTAATAAATGTGTCTCCCTAGGAGGAATTTTATTTAGGACAGAGAATAGTACTTGGTTATTATTTGCCTTTTAAGAAGAGCATTAGTGTATTTTAACTGTATAAAGGAAGTGGATAAGGAAGGCTGTTAAATACTAATGAAGTCAGGTGAAGTTTCACACAGTGAAGCCATATACTTATGGATCTCATAAACAAAGATACTCCTGATAGAGGTAATTTGGGAACTGATATTAATTCTGATTTGAGAACAGTTTTACATAAGGGACAAATAAAGGCATATGCCACCACTATCATAAAACAGTTCTTCCTGGCATAGTACAAAACAATCTGCAATTCTTCATATTTGGGAATCTAATTTTGTACAGTTATGCCCCAGTTCAGATCTACTAATTAGTTCTTACAGGCCTCCTAACTGTATTGCAACCATGGGTACACTGTAAACAACCACAGAAGATGCAGTAGACTGCTAAATTTGGGACACTCAGTGTTGTGATTTTCTCCCCCCTGCTCCCATTAATAAAGAATATAAGAAAAACAAATCACTAGCTCACTTAGTGGCAGAGAGCACTGGTACTTATTTTCTTACACCGAAGAGGACAGTAAGATGGGAAACATTTTAATTTGCCTTTAAAAGAGATTTAAATATCCTCTGCAAGATCATGGTTAGCTGGCAGAATGAGGTTTGTGTATACCTTAGTGAGCCCCACTGAGAGTCTGGTAAAATAAATCCAAAAAACACTTTCTCTGAGGAGATTGTCATATTTATAGTTTGCATAGACCAATAGGGAGCCTGTGGCTCCCTCAATTTTTACAAAAATGAATGATATCTACCTAATCTTACCAATCAATATGTTTCATAAAGTGATGGATTGGACTGTAGTGACCAGAACTGATTGTGGAGACAACTGAAGTTAAGGAATTAGCTATATCTCAGCCCAAAGTGCTCTTCAGTGCAGGTCTAATATAATGTCCGTAATAATGTAAACATTTCTAGTAGTATAATTTTATAATAAAATGGAACATCTGAATAGCCAATGGGGAGGGACAGGATAAAATGTCTTTGGTAAAATTATACCCTCACTTGGCACACAGTGAAAATAAATCTGATTCAACTATTCATCCACTAACTTTCTCCAAGATCTCCAGGTGTTGAAAGTCCCAGATGAATGGAAAACATTCTTGTATTTGCATAATATTTTCAGAGATGCTGAACCCATCCTGAGCCTAAAGGGATATGGATGTTCTCTGAATATTTTATGTTGCTTTCATTTTCTAAAAAGACTTGGTCTAAATTGCAAGATGGAAATGGATATGCAGTGGATGTTTGTCATGGGCAGTTAGCAGGTCTCTCTGATATAAAGTAGAAAAATCCCAAATGTAGCCTGTCTTTATTTGTAATGTCATGATATTTAAATTTATCAATGTTTGAATTGCAGAAAAAATTTCTCTTTTTTTATCTGTGTTCATTCTAAACTGTTTGACTTATTCTTTTTAACAATAGATAATTGAACTTAAGGAGGGTTCATATTTCATACATAGGTTTATTTCAATTTTTAAATATTTGGACTATTGGCTAACAGGTCAGTCAATATTCTTTGCAATTGTAGGGAATTTGCATTTGGTGAGACTCTATTTTCTGGTTGGGTTTATTTCATTTATTTTTATACTCAAACTGATGGTTAATAGGTCAGTCAATATTGAGCTTTAAGTTTCTCCATTGGTCTGTTGGAATCCCAGTGGTCCTCTTACAACCAATTTATTCATGTATTCAGCAAACATTAACACTATACTTGACAAGTGCTGTGAAGCAATGATACAAGCAAATTAAAGCATAATTCCTGTTATCAATTGTATTTCAATTTCCATCTTGTTTGATATTCATACTTTAGAATGCCATCATTTTAACAAAATAATTACTTTTTAATTAAATGTTGAAGTAATTTAATAAACAATGATTTTTTCATGAATTGCTTTTGAACCAGGGCTTAGATACAGCATTGAAGGATAGTTCAAGATCATTTTACTTCAAATGAAATATAAAATCAAGGTAATCATTTGTGGTCACATAAGATTCCATAATATTTGACCTTCAACTGTTAAGTGATTACCAATTCCCTTTGGAAAATTGTATTTCAACTCTATATGTTTTCTTACGAATTTGATTTGTTAGACAATGTTCAATTTCTACTCTTTCTTGTTATACTGCTTTGTTCTTGTTGTCAGTTAAAAATTATAATGTGCCTAGTTACTGATAAAGGGAATCTACTATGTAGAATTCAAACTGTGCTTTTCAGAACCTTGGGATATTTGATGGTATGTCAATTTTGATGAATGGAGGCATAACTCCCTGCTGTATAATAGATTCAGTGTAGTTCATTCTCCCCTGATGGTAAATATTGGGTCAACCCAGAAGCCAAGATACTCATAGTTTCCCTTGATTCTATGCAGTCTCTGTGACAGTCAGCCTGGACCGTCGCAATTCAAACACTGTCCCCATGTGTATATTTAGCCTGAAATGCTTTCTTTAATTTTCTCTGCCTATTCTATATTTTTTGGTAAGATCTGGTTCAGAATCTCACCAATTCTGAGAAATGTTTCCTTAATAATCTTATGCCACCGTGATACTTCTGCTGTAATGAATTCTCCCAGCACTCTGATTCCAGCAGTCTAGGAAAAAAAAAAGAACTATTTTACACATGGAGCTTTGGAACTACTCTCTAGTTTCTTCATATTTTATTCGCTCCCATTCATTCATTCATCCACCAAATACCCACTCATGCCTAGTATGTGCCAGACTGTCTGGTAGGTTCTAGGAATGCCCTATCTCAACCCCCAATTTACCCAAGGGATAGAACACAATTCCATCAGTAACATTGACCCTCTGAGGCAAAGGTCTTCAGGAATGGTGATATTGGTGATAGTGCTGGTGGTAGCGGTGATATGGTGATGACATTGGTGTTATTTTGAGTTTCGCTTCAAGGATTGTGATATGGTTTGGCTGTGTCCCCACCCAAATCACATCTTGAATTCCCATGTGTTGTGGGAGAGACCTGGTGGGAAGTAATGGAATCATGGGGGCAAGTCTTTCCCATTCTGTTCTTGTGATAGTGTATAAGTCTCATCAGATTTGATGGTTTTATAAGGGGGAGGTGCCCTGCACAGGACCTTTCTCTTTGCCTGCTGCCATCCATGTAAGACGTAACTTGCTCCTTGTTGCCTTCCGCCATGATTGTGAGCCTTCTACAGCCAAGAGGAACTGTAAGTCCATTTTTCTTTTGTAAAGTGCCCAGTCTCAGGTATGTCTTTATTAGCAGTGTGAAAGTGGATTAATACAGTAAATTGTTACTGGAAGTGGGGTGCTACTGTAAAAATACCCAAAAATGGGAAGCAACTATGGAACTGGGTAACAGCAGAGGTTGGAACAGTCTGGAGTTCTCAGAAGAAGACAGGAAAACGTGAAAAAGTTTAGAACTTCCTAGAGACTTATTGAATGGCTTTGCCCAAAATGCTGATAGTGATATGGGCAATAAAGTCTAGGCTGAAGTGGTCTCAGATGGAAATGAGAAACTTGTTGGGAACTGGAGCAAAGGTGACTCTTGTTATGTTTTAGCAAAGAGACTGGTGGCATTTTACCCCACCCTAGAGATTTGCGGAAATTTGAACTTGAAAGAGAGGATTTTGGGTATCTGGAGGAAGAAATTTCTAAGCAGCAAAACATCCAAGAGATGACTTGGGTGCTGTTAAAGGAATTCAATTTTATAAGGGAAACAGAGCATAAAAGTTCAAAAAATTTGCAGCCTGACAATATGGCAGAAAAGAAAATCCCATTTTCTGAAGAGAAATTCAGGCCGGCTACAGAAATTTGCATAAGTATTGAGGAGCTGAATGTTAATTGCCAAGACAATGGGGAAAATGTCTTCAGAGAATGTGCAAGACCTTTGTAGCAGCACCTCCAATCAAAGACCCAGAGGCCTAGAAGGAAAAAGTGGTTTCATGGGCTGGGCCCAGGGTACCCGTGCTGTGTGCGGTGTAGGTACTTGGTGTCCTGCATTACAGCTGCTCCAATTGTGGCTGAAAGGAGCCAACATAGAGCTTGGGCCGTGGCTTCAGAGGGTGTGAACCTTAAACCTTGGCAGCTTCCACATGGTGTGGAGCCTGCCAATGCACAGAAGTCAAGAATTGAGGTTTGGGAACCTCCGACTAGATTTCAGAGGATGTATGGTAATGCTTGAATGTCAAGGCAGGAGTTTGCTGCAGGGGCAGGGCCCTCATGGAGAACCTCGGCTAGAGCAGTGTGGAAGGGAAATGTAGGGTTGGAGCCCTCACACAGAGTCCCTACTGGGGCACCCACCTATGGGAGCAGTGAGAAGAGGGCTACCATCCTCCAGACCCCAGAATGGTAGATCCACTGACAACTTGCACCATGTGCCTGGAAAAGCCACAGATGCTCCATGCCAGTCCATGAAAGCAGCTGGGTGGGAGGCTATATCCAGCAAAGGCACAGGGATGGACCTGTCCAATACCATGGGAACCTACCTCTTGCATCACTGTGACCTGGATGACACATGTAGTCAAAGTAGATCATTTTGGAACTTTAAGATTTGACTGCTCTTCTGAATTTTGGACTTGCATGGGGCCTGTAGCCCCTTTGTTTTGTCCAATTTTTCCCATTTGGAACAGCTGTATTTGCCCAATGCCTGTACCCCCATTGTATCTAGGAAGTAACTATCTTGCTTTTGATTTTGCAGGCTCATAGGTAAAAGGGACTTGCCTTGTCTTGGATACGACTTTGGACTGTGGACTTTTGAGTTAATGCTGAAATGAGTTAAGACATTGGGGAACTGTTGGGAAGGCATGATTGGTTTTGAAATGTGAGGACATGAGATTTGGGAGGATCCAGGGGTGGAATTATATAGTTTGTCTGTGTCCCCACCCAAATCTCATCTTGAATTCTCATGCGTTGTGGGAGGGACCTGGTGGGAAGTAATTGAACCATGGAGGCTGGTCTTTCCCATGCTGTTCTTGTGATAGTGAATAAGTCTTACAAGATCTTACAAGGTTTTATAAGGGGGAGTTGCCCTGCACAAGCCCTCTCTCTTTGCCTGCTGCCTTCCACGTAAGATGTGACTTGCTCCTCCTTGCCTTCTGCCATGATTGTGAGATATCCCCAGCCATGTGGAACTGTAAGTCCATTAAAGCTCTTTCTTTTGTAAATTGCCCAGTCTTGGGTATATCTTTATTAGCAGTGTGAAAATGGACTAATACAGTTTGAGACTTAGCAATGAAACTGAAAACTGTATTTTCTCTTGACCCATAGTCCTGAATAGCTGAAATTATAGAATAATAGGGGAGTTAGTAAGAACTTATTACTTTGGAACTTTGGGGCACATGTGTGGCTTAAGCTAGCTTCCCATGTTATTTTCTAGATAGATGTGAAAGTTGGATGAGATTTGTTACTCAAAGGAGAGTCACACATACAAAGGGACATATTATTAGGGTTACATGTTATTCCCTTGTGACATTTTATCCCCATTGTAACAAAATGATATGAGATGTTCACAGAACTCTTTGGAAACATATAGAAATGACACCTGTTGAAATGGGAGAGTTCCATGACCTCCCCCACCCCCAGTACATGTGACAGGGTTGTGGCTTGTCTGTTCAGCTGCTGCCACTGCTCAAACCCCTTACAGGAGGGAGAGCATGCAGATGGACAGGTGCAGGAGCCAGCATGAGTGCTGTTAGGCTCTACCCCCATGGTGGAATCTAGGGGTGCGTGCCTCTGACTCTTGAAGCCCCAGTGGGCATTCTACCATGTTCTTTCAGCTCTGTCATCTGCAGATGGCTTAGCTGTTAACCAGCTCAGTGCTCGTTTGGTACCCGGGTTCTTGTCCAGCATCCAGGAACAATGAGGTCACATATGGACTTGAAGGATGGAGAATATGGAGATTTTAATGGGTGGTGGAGGTGGCTTTCAGTGGGATGAATGGGAAGCTGGAAAGGGGATGGAGTGGGAAGATTATCTTCCTCTGGAGTTTATCTGTCACATGTCCAATCTCCTCCCCAAACATCCCCAGCCAAACTCCTCTCAACGTTCAGATGCTCTTTCTCTTCTCTCCTTCTCTGCTGTGCCACTCTTCTGGTCCTCTGCTCTTCTGTTTGTCTGCTCAACTGCTTGTTTGCTTTTGGAATCTGGGATTTGGGGTTTATATGGGCACAAGATAATGGGGTGTGGTGGGCCAAAAGGCAAATTTTGGGCACAAAAACAGGAATGCCTATTCCCATTTAGGGCTGCAGGTTTCCAGGCTTGAAGGTGGGGTCTTTGCTGGGGAATTGCCCTCTTCTACCCAGTATTTCCCTGTCTCCTGTCCATATCACTATCTCAGTTTGGGGAATTAACATGATTGGATATTGAAAGGGTGATCATTTTACCTGACTCCTGAAGAATGGATAGAAGCCCACCTAGTAGGCAAGAGGAAGGTAGAAGCCAGGCGCGGTGGCTCACACCTGTAATCCCAGCACTTTGGGAGGCCAAGGTGGGTGGATCACCTGTGGTCAAGAGTTCAAGACCAGCCTGGCCAACATGGCAAAACCCCATCTCTACTAAAAATACAAAAATTAGCCAAGTGTGGGGGTGGATGCCTGTTATCCTAGCTACTCAGGAGGCTGAAGCAGGAGAATTGCTTGAACCTGGGAGGTAGAGGCTGCAGTGAGCTGAGGCTGTGCCACTGCACTCCACCCTGGTGACAGAAAGAGACCCTGTTTCAAAAAAAAAAAAAAAAAAGAGGAAGGTTGAGAAGCATAGAGAAAGCCATTACAGGTAGAAGAATTAGCCTGAGTACAGTTTTGTTAGTGCAAAAAAGGATTGCAAATCTTTGCTTACAGCTTGAAAACACAGTGCAAGTTAAAAAACAAAAAAACAAAGAGCTACTTAGTCAAGGAACAGATTATGGGTAGCTTAGATTATATGCAAAGGATTTGGGGTATTATTTGGAAAGCCATTGAAGCATTGTAAGTATGTGTCACCTATGAGTTTTAGTAAGATCATTCAGGTAGCGGACGAGAGCATTGGTTAAGGGTAAAACAGGTAATTCAGGAATCTGAACATTTGAGTGGTTTGGAGGTATATATTATTTCTCTAACTAGATTGTAGTATTCTTAAGGTCAGAGACCTTTTCTTTGTTTTATTTTATCCTAGCCATACTGTAATACCCACAAGTCATATTAACAATTAATTGCTGAACAGAATAAAGAGGCACAGATGAGCCATTAGCATTTTACTGAGGGGCACGGTGAAGCATAAGAAATAGTTAAGAAAACCACATGTATATTTGCATTAAATATGCATTACATTTGCATACAATTTGAGTAAATCTGTTAAAATAGTTTCATTTTTTATGTGCATTTTAAATATTCAAAGTCTATTATTGATGTCTTTTAAAGGAACTGACACACATACTAGAAAAAACATCAGTAGCAGGCTAAGGAAAAAAAGGAGCAAACCTACTACCACCTATTTGTTCATATCCAAATGCCCCCAAATCACTATTTACTTCTTATCCTAATGGCCGTTTGTTATACTTGTAATCAACACACTGATGGTTGAAGCTTAGTGATGACCTTGCACAATTGTATCTCTCTGACCTCAGACAACCTCAATTATATAGAGAACCGAAAGTCAGTAAACTTCTGTTACTGGCAACCTAATCATGGAAGGGGTTGGGGAAGGCTTATTTAGCAAAGAGAAGGTCAGATTGCATGATCCTCTCAATCTGTGAACATCTTTTTCTCCCTTTGTTTCTGAAATCACTCTAGAAAGTGCTGAACAGCTACTGGGAGAACACCGTACACATGGGTGGCTCTCAAAGGTCAGTTCTCCTGGTACCAGTCTGGCTATGCTGGAATCACCAGTAGAACTTGCCAGAATATAGATTCATTGTCTGTATCCGTGGAGATTCTCTAGCAATACAGCTGATATTCACACGCATAGTTTTAAATCTCTCCTCAGATAATTTTGAGGCAGAGACAGGATTGGAATCCCTAAAATAAATAAATTTAGAAGGACTTTCGGACTTAGTAGTTTCAGGATCCTTCTTGATACCTACTTCCCATGGAGCAGTGAAGAGACTTGGCTATGGCCTATGACTCAAGGGATTTGCCAAACCTGAGAGTGGCTCTGTGGCCCCAATACACAGAGATATAATCTAGATCACTCGCAGAGTGCCCAGGGAGTCAGAGGTAGGCTAACCTTGATTCCAGAAATCTTAGGTTTGTTGAGCCAAGTTTCGGCCTTATCTTTAATGAGCACAACATATATAAAATACTTACACTTGTCTAATTGTACTTGAGTTATTTTTATATAACTGCCAAGTATTTCTTTAACTTTAATCTTTCTTTCTCATTCCCTTTCTCCTTTTTTCCCTCCTTTCCTTCTATCATTTTTTTTCTTCCTTAACCATGGGAACAGAATGTTGAGTTAACCATATTTCTCATGTCATGACTCACCTTCAGCCTTACTCTGTGCATGGCCTCTCATTTTTTTTTTTATTTTTTCCTCATTCATTTCCTTTATTCCTACCCAGATATAATAACCCATGCTAATATGTTAGCTATATATTCTTAAATAGGTGTCTGTCTTTGTATAATAAATAATGCTTATTACATAAATGAGACTGTGCTAGAAAGTCTGTTTCTTATTTACCCTGAGTACAGTTTTCAGGATCTATTCATTCTAGTGCATGTATACCTATTTTTTCTAATAATTGCACAATGTTCTACAAGATGACTCTAACACATTTTACTTATCTATTTCCATAATAATGGACACAGAGATTGCCTTATACTTTGCAGTAACATAAATACTACTGAGAGAAACATTCCCTCTCAGATATGCGGGAGTTTCTCTAGGTATGTGTCCAGCATTTCCTGTATCGGAGGCTGTATTTTTAATTAATTGCACTAAGTACTGCCAAGTTTCTCTCCACTACATTTTAATAATTTGTACTCTCACCAGAAATGCTGAGATTTCCTATTTCCCACTTCCTGTTCAACACTTAGAGTTATCCAAATTTGCATTTTGCTAACCTCATGGGTAGTAATTGATTGTTCAAAATTTCAGTTTTTTTTTATTATTATGATACAGTTGGAATGTGCTTTCATATGCTGTTTCACTATTTCGGGTTCATTTCTATTAACTGTCTATATGTCATACCCATTTTTCTTATTGTATCCCTGTTTTCCCTCTTGTTGATTTTAAAAAGTTCCTTGAGTGTAATTATGTATTTGTTTTATATAAAATAGCTATCTCTTCTGCTCTCATCTGTTAATTGTGCCAATGGTACTTTTTGTTAAATGGTAGTTTTATTTTCTTGTTTTATTGCACTGAAACCCATTCATATTTTACTTCATTGTTTTGCTCTTCAGGTGTTATTTAAGAAGGCTTTCTCCATCCTTATAAAATGGAAATATTCCCTTACCTTTTCTTCTTTGAACTTTATATATTTACCTTTTATACCTGGGATGTTAAATCATTTGTACCTATTTTTCAACATAGTATTGGTGGAGGTGGGGGATCTGGACTTATTTTTCTGCATAATTGTGAAGCAATTTTCTCAATACTATCTACAGAAAATAAGTCATTTTCTCATTGGTATGTAGTCTACCTTTATAAGACATCAATATTCTCATACTTAGGAACTTTCTTTTCTGTCCCATAGGTGTATCTCTCTGTTTCTCCATTAGTATAGTACTGTCTTTTACTGCTTGGGAAGGAAGATTATTTTTCTTTGCTTTACTTAGTTAAAAATTGTACTTATTTATTTTATTTATGTTTTACTCTGTGTGTGTATGTGGAGAGGGGAGAGAGAAAGAGAAAGAGAATATTGGGTAAGTTGTACAAAATATCATGTTGGAATTTTCATTAGGATTTTATTTAATTTATAAAGCAATATTGAGGAAGTGTCATGCCTTTACAATATTAGTTCATGCTATTTTTGAGCTTGATATATTTATGTATTCAAATATTGTTTTATATTCTTTAAGACAGTTTTCATATTAACTCTATAAAGGTCTTATGATCTTAGTATGGTTATAAGTTTTCTGTATTCAGTATAATTTGCTGTAAATTTGTGAAATACAAATTTTCTTCACACTAAGGATGCTGCTCTTCTCTAGTTCCAATTTTCTAAATTTAATTGCAAGTAGATGTTTAATATTTGCAAATAATTTTCTTCATCTATTGAGATAATTGTGTGATTTCTTTTCTTTGTCCATTAATGTGTGGTGTTACATTACTACCTTTTTTTTAAAACAATCATCCTCAATTTGAGGGATACACGCTTTCTGTTCATAATTAACATTTTTAAGGAATACTCAAGGATTTGATTAGCTTATTAGTAGTTTATTCATATTTTTTATGTTGCTGAAAGTTAAAATGAACCCATAATTTCCATTTCTTATATTGTTTTTATTTAATTTTTTGAATTTGAATGAACCAAGTTAATGTTTTTCGATTTTTTAATAATTTGTAAAATTTAAGAACTATTAATTTCATAAAATTTGAGTAAAAAGTATCTGTAAAATCGTCTAAACCTAGAGCATTTTTTAGGAAAGGAAATATTTGATTATTATTTTATACAGTTATCTATTTAAGTTTTCTCTTTCTTCTTGCTCCGATTTAGACATTTTCTATTTTTCTAATATTTATACTTTTGTTTATATTTGGAAACCGAGTATCATAATTATTTATAAGTATTTTGTCATTTCTTTCATTCTTTGGTGTGTCTGTTTCTCACTTTGTATTGAGACAATTTTCTTTAGGTTTGTTTGCTTTACTTTATTTTAGTTTTGCCTCTATGATGTTTCTCAGAAAATCAGCCTTTTATTTTTATTAATTATGTATTTTTACATTTAAATAATTTTTTTATCTTATCATTTTTCCTTAATTTTTGTGTTTTATTTACTGAATTCTTGAGGTCAAATGTTTAAACTCATTTGTTTTCCAATTTTTTTTTTGTTTTCAGATAAGAGCACTTAAACGTATAATTTTTATGTAACAATTTATCTGTGCCCCCCCCACATTTTTAAATATACTGTTTTAAATGCTACTTAAGTCTTTTTTTTTTTTTAATTCCCTTAAGATTTTCTCTTTAGTCAAAGAGTTGTTTAGAAACAGATATTTTGGGGTCATTTTCAGGCGATTGTGGTATTTTGACTCTTCTTTTATGAATAATGTCTAATTTTATTGTATTTTTGTCAGATAATATAATCTGAATAATGATGAATCTTTAGAATTTATGATTTTTTTATGCATCAGTTTATAATTATTTTTTTATGAATGCTCCCTATGTGCTTGTAAAGAATCTGTAATATGTATTCATTGGTTATAGGAAGTTTTTGTCTATTAATCTAAGTTACTCAAATATGTTTTAAAATATTATATATTTCTCATCTTCTTTGTATCTGCTTAGCTTTTTGTTTTCTGGTTTTAAATCTCCAAATAGTTGATTTATATATTTATTTTCTTAGTTCAGTCAGCTGTTGGTTTAAATATTTTGAGGCTCTATGGTCAGCTGCATATATGTTCATGCTTGTTTCATCTCTTTTATGTATAACATATAATATTTATTTTGTTTCTTATGATACTTTTGATTGGCTCATGAATTTATTTGCATGAAATCCCTAAATCTTGAAAGTCAGGATTCTTTATTATCCTTTTGCCCCTCCTCAGCTCCATTGCTAGAACAGTTTCATAATTAGATATTAAAAAGACCAACCAGAAAAGAACCTTTATGAATAACTATTTCTAATGTCTTTTTTCCTACTGTCCAGTATTCATGTGATTCCCAAATCAGGGAGTAGCTTATGCATATGGGTAGAAAGAAAGGGGTGTTAGATTGCCCCTATTAATGAATACTTTACTCTCACATTCTGAGTAAAGTGGGAAAGAGAGGCCCCACGTAATGGAAAGTTAAAAAAAGATGCCAGCACCTGAAATTATCATGTTTTGTAGGGGAAAGCAGGACATGTGCTTAATGGACATGACATAAGTGTAGGCACATGGCATACGTGTATTACCTCCTTCCTTCCATGTTCTTTCCAAGGTAGACGTTTTCTCCATCTTACAAATAAAGGAAACTGAGGTTCCGTAAATGAGCTGCATTTACCTATGTCACAGAGCCAATGCATGATGGAAGCAAAATAAAAATATAGGCCATGCTAATTCTGATGTTTACATTCTTTGAACTAGGCCAAAGTGCTATTCTATCTTTCTATGTCCAAGAAAGTCGAAGTAGAGAAATTTCCTTTATCTCAAGATATCCTAGGGGTTGCAAGTCAAGATAAAAGATCTCTTGTTTTACATCTTGGTTTGCAGGATAGCATAACTCTGCATAAAAATAAAAATAAAAAGAGATGGACTGCTTTTAAAAAAAAGCCAGCACTGCTGACTAGCCTAGCACAACCTTATGAATGTCTGTCAAGGTTTTTCTAAAAACAAAAAAAAATTGCAAAAGAGAAATTCAAACTGTTAAAGTTAATTGCAAGATTAAATTGCCATTTGTCAATAGCAACGTAATTTCTATTATAAATTACAGGTCTATAGCTTTCAGGCATATTTTATCAATATGTTTTCAATGACTTAATAACAATATTTCTCAAAAATAAGCCTAACTGGTTTTTTCCGCTTTTTAAATGAACATGTTCAGAGGATTTTCATCAGTGTGCTAGCCAGCTCTGCAAAATTTCTAGTAAATAAATTATCACCAGGAGGCTCAAAATCCATTACCATAAAAAAAGCCATTTTTTCCTCCCTAATCGATTGCCCACTGTGCAACTGCTAATGGGACCATACACACATGTTGTGCAGAGGGAATTCGTTTTCAGGTTCTCTCTTTTCTAGAATTTATTTTATAAAGAATTTCTCACTAAACTCATAAATTAGTCAATGCATAAAATGAACACTTCAGCTTGCAGCAGGAGAGACATAAAGGTCGTCCACCTAGGGAATTTTCCAAGCTGGTTTCCGGGAAAATGGAGGTTGCACTAGGTGATTTGCAAACTCTACAGCACCTGCCTGGGAGAGCCAGTCCTTTCCCTGCTTCCCATGGCATAGTTTGTTGCTCATGCATTCTTCTTAGAACACAACTTTCCTTATGTTCTGATTGGTACAAGTGCACTGAGCAGTATTTGCCTTTGAACCTAGAAGTTTTGAAATTATCCCAGGGCAACTGGGTCTATTTTACAAAAGCATCCCAGTTCATTCCCACAATCCCATCTTTTACCTTCAATCTCACTCTGCTATAATTCACAGATGATATTACAGTCATATAAATCCCATGTTACAGCATTCTATAAGCTTTTTATAAGTACAGAACTTGGCTGCTAAATAAGCCTTGCCTATATACAGAATAATTAATCCTAGGGAATAAAATAGCAAGTGGCATGGGATGGGCCTGTCTCCCCAGGTTTATCCCAGTTGAGTCAGTCAATCTGAAATTTTTATTTCAGGTTTTTTCTCTTGATCACTCCAGTTGCCTTCTCTCAACAATTTTGGATTCTGAAGCTAAAAGCAGATTTAAGTTCAATTATTAAATTGCCTTCCATTCACAGAATTTCTTGATCAAGGTAGCACTCTCGTAAGAGGTAAAATCTGGACTCTCGTCTGAATTTCTTGATTTTTAATTATAAATGAAATTATACATTTTTTGAGATAACAGTTGAGTATTAACAAAGGAAAACCAGCCTAAGAATAAAATGCCTGCAAAGATTGGGGTGAAGTGAAGGTGCATCAGAGGAAGCAGGCAGGCAATAAGAAAACAAGGAAGTTGGTATAGGGCATAGAAAATTCCAATAGAAGCACTTGGTGGAATTGCATGACTGCTCTGTGTGTTTAGACCAGATTCTGACTGTTAGCATACGTCATATTTCTTTAAAATGTCTTTATAATTCTCTTACAGTAACCAGATTTTTTTTTTTTTTTTTCTCATTCTCTTTTAGGTAAGTTGCTATTCCTGTTTTTTTAAAAAAACTGTTGTCCGAGAAAAAGTCATGAATATGAGGCAAGTATCTACTCTGTTATGGCTTCTCAATTCTCCATCTTTGGGTACTACTTCTCTTTGTGTATTTTATCTTAGATTATCTAAAAATATAATGGCACAGAGTTTAGAGATTTCACTTAATTAAAAGTGTATAGGTCTGATGATATCCTTATGTGAGCTAAGTGGTCATTTGGAGATTGTTACAAAGGCTACAACGTTTATTTGCATATTTATGTTTACCATCAAGTTTCTTGTGAGTTTCTCACTGTGAATTGACTGACAGATCATGATGAGGTTTCAAAAACCAAATGACACTGTTTCTATCATTGAGGCATGCAAAATGGTGGAATTCAGATTTTACAGTAGAGCAACATAGTCCAGTTCTCCACACCAAAGTTACACAGTTATTTTGTCATTGCGATTTTCATCCACCAGATTAATTATTTAATTCATGATGATTGATCAGGAATTTTTTGGATTCTTGTGGTCGCATACCATGTGAGTGACACACTTTAAAAATGTCTTTGGTTTTTCTTTGCAATTCTTTAGTTTAATCTCTTTTCTGGTAGGCTCATGTTTATTATTTCACTCTGCTTTCATAAACATAAGAGTTGATGGTTGATTGATAGATAACATATTTACTTGAATAACTATCAAGGAATAAATCTGTGGCTATTTGTGAAGTACCATAGAAAATTCTAAATAATAAAGGATGGAGATTTATAATTTATAGTGTTTATTTCACCCAGTGGAGATTTTCAATAAGTCAGTATTTTGATATGTCATACCCTAAACAAACCAAAACATTTATTGCAGTTTTTCTAAATTCAGAACCATCAAACACATTTGGTTAGCAGTGTGTGTGTGTGTGTGTTTATTATGACTGGATACAACCAAATCAGAACTATAAATGGAGCTAATTAGACAATATTTACATTGCCAAAATGGTAGACCTGAAATAGAGGAAATACAAATGTACATCACACTGTCCTGAAAATAACCACAGATCCTTAAGAGCTTGAAAATAAATAGCTGTAGTGGGATTTATGATGTTAAAACTTTAGTCTAATTACAAACATTAATTTTATTTACTAGCATTACTCTAGCATCTCTATAGCTAGAGGGTCTCAGGCAAGACCCAAATTACGAATCTTAGAAAATATTTTCTCACTTATTAACTAACACGTTACATTATTGAAGCTTAAAAATATTTTATATTCAAATAGACTTTTTATCAAAGAAGTAATTTGATTTCTTTAAAAAAAAATTTAAGATAATATAATTTCTCCATGTTTACATTTTTCACTTTATTTCCTGGTTCTCAAATATTACCTCAAGTTTCCTTTGCGTTTAGGCTTTTACCACCACAGGAAAACAAATTTTAAAAATATATTTTTTCATTGATATTTTCAAGAAAAGAATTATTGTTGCTTTGGGAACTTTAACAGAGAGTTTTCTGACTTCTGTGTAATTATAATCTCAGTCTTAATGATACATTAGCATATTTTTGCATCTAATTTTATAAACAAATGCAAAACTCTGTAATAATGTAGTCTTGAGTGGCAAATTTAAAACCATGAAAGTTAGGTAATTCCTAACAATAAGATGCCTTGAGGTAAGAATAGAATACATTGTCATCTATGTATATAAACATATTCATATATATATGCATATAAGATACAATAATAAAACTGTCAATAGTTAACACTATTTCAAGTTGCTTTAAGCAAACAAATACAATTATTCTCTTTACATAGTGTTGTTGAGATTTTGCATTAAAATAAATAAACTTTGCTGTAGGCCATCTTTTATCAGGTATATCTAATTCAATAATTCTTTAATAAGCATCTATTTATTATTGGGAACTATGCCAAATACTGTTGGGGACAGATAGATGAACAAAGCAAATGTTGTTCCCAAGTAGCCCTTCATACAGGGGTGGAGATAAGCAAGGTCTGTATACGAATGCCATATAATGTAGAATACATAAACACCTATAAACAAAGCACAAGCAGAGTGGTGTGAGTGTATGAGAAAAATATTTCAAACTGAGAAATAAGAGAAAACTTTATGAAATCATTAGTTATGAACCAGGAATGGAGGATGGATGGAAATTTGAAGGAAGGTGATTTAGAAGCATGCTAGATAGGAAACTTTATGAGGAAGACTCAGAAGAGGAAAAGGCATTTTGGGGGAACCCAATAAGTTATAAACAGAGATTGTTAAAAGATGTAATTATCTATGAAACCATAATATTAGATTAAATAATTCTTAATTCTATAGGATTAATTAGGTCATTTTTGATTGTATGATCTTAAGAAGATTGTAAAAACTTGATTTCATGGGATTCTCCTCTTTTCAACTGAATAGTGCACCCTTCATAGGAGTTTAGTAATACCCATTTGACAATAAATTAACTGTACCCAACAGAAAGTAAGTTCCTCCACTAGTTTGCAAATTTATGGAAAAGGGGACTGTAAAATCAATGAAAAGTTTATTCGCATCAGTATATCCAGTTCCTAGCTAAGTTCTTTGTAACAGTTTGCTTTATATAAATGTTTCATTGTCTTAAGACTTTTCCAGTACCTTGATTTCTTATTCCACCAAGCCACACATGACCCATTCTTCCTAGTCCCTATAAATTGTTTGAACGTGTGTCCTACGACAAAACACCTGAACCTTATAAATACCTAACCCAAGGGGTGGTGGTTGAGAGCAGAAATTTAGAAATGTGTCTGCCTATGGTTGAATCCATTTCAGTACTATCCAGCATTAAAAATTTGAAGAAGTTTCTTAATATCCTTGTGTTCTGTTTCCATATCTATAAAACAGGGATGAAAAATTCAGTTATTTTGAAGATAGAGTGAGTTAATATAGTCAAATAGAAACATATCTAGCTTATTATATAAGTGCTTGCTATTTTCATCATTAAATGTTTGAAAACCAGGTTTTTTAAAAGATAATACTCTTTCATTAAGTATAATTAAATACTTACTATAATGATTCCTCAGAACTAATAAATACGTTAAAGTCATAGTACATATCATGTTCCCGTTTTAAGAGTCACTGAGAATATATATATATGTATGTATGTGTATATATATGTATGTGTATATATATTTATATACATTTGTTTGTTTTGTGTGGAATTGTGCTGATGTAGTTTTTAAAGAATAAAACTAAAGCTGAAGAAATTTTAGATGCTGTACCTTATGCGGCATGTTTTTTCCTATAGCTCAGTGTTTTATTTTTAGTAATGTGCTGCTTATTTGTTCTTCTGATCAGAGATTTTACTAAAGAAGTCAGACTTGTCATCTTTAATTCTCTATGATGCCTCTAGTTTGTACTTAGGATGCTGTTGTTAACACAGAGTCCTTTGTCACAGTTTTTTTATCATTTCATTCCGTAATGATAACTGAAAAGTGTATTTGGTAATAACAGGTATTGCTGTTTTCATTTGTCTCAAGTGCTGTTTTTATTGTCATCTATTGCAGTTTAATGACCCAAACCCTGACAGTGCTTTTAGATGAGCTGTGTGAGAGGCAACACTTGAATGAAAAGGGAAGGCTGATCAGCAAGCAGTGACTTAAAAAGGGAACATGGAGGTGTGAGATTTTCCTTTAGAACAAGCTTTTCCTGAAGAAACAAGGATTCTAATGAGAATGTTTTCCATATAGTCTCCATGTTCCAATACAATAGCAAGGAAAATATTGAATAATACAGTTCAGTAAAAGTTCATATATTTTATGAGCAATTTTATCAGAAGTGCTGTTACTTTTCTAAATAGCATTATTAGTCTTTGAATTGAATGCCAGAAAACTTTGAATATGTAAAAAACGATGCAACCACTTTCACTTATAGTTTACGGTATACAAACTCCAATACTGAACCCAAGGTAAAGCACACAGAGTGGTGGCACTTAATGAAATTTAGTTGCCTTTACCTTTACTTTGAAGAGTGAGGAAAACATATTCTTGAAGCAGAAGAACACTTTTGCTTGAAGGAAAAGTAAGAAGTGAAATAACAAAATACAATAAGAATAAAGCTTAGCATAGAAGAGTGGTTTTTGTCAGTATGAAGAGGTGGCCACAGAGGGTGGGAGATAGCAGAGCGAATAATAAACATAGAATTAAACTTTTTTGACAGAGTTCTTAAGTAATGTGTAAAAGTAGAGTTTAAGAAGACACTTTAAACTTGGAATTTATCTTCTCAAGGAAAATGCTGTAAAAAGCCTTCCTGGATTATAAAGAATTATGCATACACACATGAAAATTATCTGAATATGGTAATAACATTCACCAAAATTTTTCAGTTTATTATGTGTTACAGCCCTTTGCAAACTATGCCCTGACTGTAATTCAAAATATATGGGTTGTATGTGTGTATATATTTATTGATTTATAGCAAATTGATAGGTAGATAAAAGAATATAGGAATAGATACAAAAGCCAATTGCTTGTTTGGTCTCAAATTTATTTCCTATGCTTCACCTGCTCGGCTCTGTATCACAGGTGGTTGATGCTACAAACTAAATTTTCCTATTTCCTTGCTAACTGAAAGGTTTAGTCAATGAGAGTCACTGGTGGGAGACTGGAGGTAGGAGCAAATAAGCTGGGCTATTTCTCTCCATCTTTCTCTGTGCTTCTGCATCTCTTCTAGGGTCCAGCTCTCCACAGGCAGCCACTGCTATAATTGCAGTTCCCTTTGCATGGTCTGGCTTCCATGCTATGGTAACAACATCTCCTCCCTTGGTTCCAAAGATGGCAGTATCTTTCTGCTACTGCCAATCCCCAGTTCATGCCATCATCCTCTATTTACTTTTCAGCCTTTCCAACATTATTGTAACATCTTCCTTGGATTAAATTTCGTCTAACAAACTACCTGGCATAAATTCAATTTTCCCAACTAATCCTGATAGTATAGGTTGAACTTAGAATTTGGAGTTTCATTATATAAGTTTCATTCATAGCCATTCCATATGTCACATAAACAGATCATCAGACAGGTGCCAGCATAATGACCCTAATTTTCCTAGACTTTTCTATCACAAGGAATAACTTCACCTCTGTTACTTCCACATGAGCCTTGCCACTTTTCAAGCACACTCAGTAACACTCTAACTCTGCATCACAAATGCCAACCTGATTGAAGAAACAAATCGCTAATGCTAATGCTTTAATCAATTAAAGAAAAAATTTCCAAACAATGTGTCATTGACTTAAATCCCAATAAGAGTTTAAAAATGAGGGAAAGGATTTTAGGAAAAACAGCGTTGGGGGTGGGGGGGGGGAGTTGACATGATTTTTAAAATATATATATAGTGAATGGTAAGCCTCTCAATTACACCAGAAGGATTGGTGGGCTATGTATGGAAAATGGCCTTCTGGGTAGAAAAAGAGAGAGTCATTATAAACACAGGTCGCTGTAAAGGGCTGAGTTTGATTAGAACAAACTGTGAGTGCGGAGAGCTAAAAGAAATAATGAACCAAAACCAGGAGCAAGAACATTAAAAATGTCTGGCCTCCAATTTTGTTATGAAAAACTAGAGCAGATCACATGAAAGGAAAATGGCTGCAACAGAATAATTGGAAGTTGTTAGAATAAGGAGGAACTTTGTGATTTACTGCTGGAGGAGTTAGCTGATCACTAGCTGACGAAAAACAGAATTGACACAATGGAAGACCAAGTGAAGATGGTCAAAATTAACCTCTGTTGGGGCAGGTAGAGTGTCTTTTCCTCTATAAACTCATTCTTGGAAATAGTTTAGAATATCTTATGCTCTTATACCCACCATAGGACCTACTAGAGGTTTTGGAAAGTATATAGCTTGTAACGGGTTCGTTGGCATATGGTAATTGATTAAAAGTTGAACCAATAGCTTTTTTTTTTTTTTCAGATTTTTGACATAAAATATCCAATACTTACAGTTCTTTTGGGTGAAAAACATCATTTACCATTGCCAAGATATCAACATAGATACTGCATAGCCTATGTTAGAGGTTATTGTTTTTCACTAAATAACCATTTGTGGTCTGATTTTGCTTTAAAAATATTTTTGCCTATAAATGCTATGTCTCCTTGGGGTGTCTGACTATAGACTGCACACTGGTGGATGCATTCTGAAAGCATTTAGTCAAGTTTGGAAAAATTTGGATGGACCTGACACTTCTGAGTACTTTGAGAAAATAATACAGGAGACATTCAAATTTAACACAAGTAATAATAGACTCAATATGTTTTATTTTCAAATTGCATTAATGTACAGACTAATGGTTAGAAAGGCTAACAAGATAATGTTAGAACTAGTAATTCATTACTCTTAAAAATGCACAATGCATCTTAGAGGCCAAGTGAAGGGCTAATTTAAGAATCATCTGTATCAAATTATTTAATTTTAGTTGCCAGTGTTCTTGCTGAAGTATGTTAAGCCATTACAAGAAAAACAATAATAAAAATATCATGTTTATGAATTTGATGATCTCTATTACTTCATTTGGCTCCTTTAGCTTAGTCTTCAAGCTAATAGTTTTAAGGCTACACTCTTCAAGTGATAGATGCTAGAAATTATCTGAGCCTTTTGTATCTTCCTTCTTTCATATAAAATAAAGTCACCTTTGAATAGTAAAACAAAAACTTTAGTCCTAATAAAAAATCTTGTTTTATCCATCCATTCATCCATCCATCCATCCATCCATCCATCCATCCATCCATCCATCCATCCATCAAAAGTAAAAGTCTGACTCAAATCTTAGTGGAGCCATTAATCAGCTATGGGAATTCAAGCAGGTCATGACTTTTGGGAGCCTACATTTTATCAATTGTAAAATATGTACAGTATTGTCTACTTTATAGGATTACTGAAGGATCAAATACAATATTATAGATGAAAATGTTTTATAAACTTTATTATGGAAATGAAATAACATCACACTTGCAAAAATTCTAGCAAGCCTTTATTCCAATATCCTCACTATGATAGATAATAAAACTACACCTAAATAGATGAAATGACTTGTCCACAGTCATCCAGCAAAGTAGGGAATGAATTAGGAATGTAATTCTGTTTTATTTGTTTCAAGTACAGAAATATTTTTATAGGATTGCTCAATCTACTTTTTTATTGGCCCCAAACTTTGTTGAACCATACTTTGTTAAACTCTGTTATATGGAAACTTTGAAGATGACATGGCAAAACAGACAAGCAAACAACGATGATAAAAACATGGATTAAAAGGAGGAGACTGACAAACCTAATGGTACTCTCTTGCAGGGATTACTGAGAAACATTTGCCCTCTTCAAAATGGCTCACAAGAAAACATAGGTCAGAGATACTAGGTTGAGAAATGTTAAGTTCTCAGAAAGATCATTAGCATTAGATTTAGATAAATAAAGCATTAGAATTAGATGATAATCATATATGGGTTTTGAGGAAATTCAAGGGTAGGCAAAATTTATGACTTGTAATTAGAAAGAGCCATCTCGTTAGCTTGAAAACCTAAGGAATTATATATGAGCTAGTACTGCTTTGGTAGAGAAATTAGGATAATAGGGAATAGAGTAATATCTCTAAAGTTAGTATCTCATCCTAATTTCCTGTTTAACCCCAATTCTGTACTTCCAGTTATGTATGAGCTATTTCCAAATTTGTATCACAAATTCCCATCACCATGCAGAATTAAGACATGTTAACACTGTTATATTTACTTCTAATTGCTTTTATAAATAAAACATAAACTAGTATTCTTTTTCTATTCCATATTTTAAAATTTATTTGTAGCCTCATGCTTGTTTCTATAAATCTACATTTTTATGGTTTATATTATTTGCTGAACACACAATAGGTGCTTAACATGCTTCTTGATTCTAACTTTAAAAGAAAACATGTTATTTTCTACTGCTATAGAAAAACTTTGGCAGTTTTGATTTTGCTCTATTTTATTTTCCACTTCATTATTAATATACATGATTCTAAATAATACTGACAAAGGGGCATAAAACTAAATAGTCACAGGAAGAAAAGGTGTTTTCCACATTTATATATTCTAATTTAAATACCTCTCTTTCCTTTTTCCCCAAACCTTATTATTAGAATTACTCCTTATACAACCCTTAGTTTATTTTTTATATTATGATTGCTCTGCTTGTCATGGTTTAACTATTTCAAGGAATTCTAGGAGAAACTAGAATATGAGCGTGAGACTTAGATACAGAACCTGAATTATGCTGGTGGTGTCTTATCACAACAGATTATTCCTTAATTCTAAGTTTTTCTGAAGCAAGGAAGATACAGCCTGAGAATGAATGTTCTATACTTAATTTTATGAATGATTGAAAAAAATCAGGAACTAGGGTGAAATAGGTATGGGACAATCCCCCTTAACATATTTTCTGTCACTGTTGAAAGACAAGTATTCTGATTTTTACAGATATGAGAAAGGACACGATATAATAACTTTTTGTCACCTGGGGATGTTAAAAGCTGGAAGACAGTCAAATCTCAGTTTGACAGGAGATGTAAGCCCACTTTTGAATACAGATCATGTCCTAGTTATCTATACTTTTTTTAGCTTACTGCTAGGCCATAATGGGCTGGCCTCATGACATCTTCAAAGGCCAGCAAGAAGCTGGAGAACCAAAGCAGGATAGAAACATTTGGTCTACTCTGTCACTGAAAGGCCAAATGACACATGTGTCTATGTGTGCTCCTCTACTGACTCCACAGTATACAACCGCAGATACTGACAAATCTGAAAAGCTGTCTATGGTTTAGGCATCCGTGGAGCAACACAAATCACAGAGAGCATCCTATGGTTCTATTATTTCAGTTTTTCTAAGATCTGTGCTAACTAATTGCTTTTATTTCATTCCTGTGGGTACCCTGTTCTCTGCCAACCTAATACAATGCTATTATTAAAACCAAACTTAAAACCATGCTATATTGTTACTGTTGAGCTATCTACTCTCCCACTCAGGTAATGGAATACTTAGTTCTCAGGTAGGACGTGCTTTTATTAAAGAGTCACACTGCTCTTTACAAACATTAACTCATTAATTTGCACAGGTATCCCTCTGTGGCTCCTAAAAACTATATTTTTCTCAGTTAATAAGGAGAAGAGGAGAAACAATGGCACATTTTCCTAAGTTCACACTGCAAAGAGTAAGACAGGGAGAAGAAAGGAACAGTCACATAGCCCTTCTAACATCTCATTAGAGCAACAGCGTTACTTCTGCTTTTGAGTTTTCCGTAATCTAAAAAGCTTACCCAGATCATATTTCAACATTCACTAATATACAATCTTGGATGAATGATTTCACATCTATAAACTGAAGTTTCTTCGTGTGTAAAAAGGTGTAAATGATACATATTCTGTTAGGATTGCTTAAAGAACCTTAATAGATCTAATTGGTCAACTGCTTAGTAGAGTCTTATTTTCTGGTTCATAGTAAGTATAAGAAAATGGAATCATTTATTAATAAAGTGAATTTCATTGAGTCATCTTCCAATAGTCAAAGATGTCTGATAATGGAAGTGCGGTTTCATCAGGTGGTGAATTACGTATCACTGGCAACCTTTGTAGAGGCTAATATCCATTGTTCGTCTATGTTAGAGGAGGGACCAGGCCTCAGGTATGTGTGATGGCTGGATGGTTTTGAAGTCTCCCCCAGTTCTGAAAATCCAAGCACTCGTAGGTGGTGAGGCATTGTATTAAAGGATCAGAAAAATTTTTGATGTTTGAACAGCTTTTTATAGTTTAATGATAAATAGCCCTATGAGGAAGACAGGATTGCTATAATTGTCTTCATTTTGTAGATGGAAAAATAGTAAGCATCAGAGAAGTTAAGTGACTTTCTTAATGTCATGTAGTTAGAAAGTTAGAAAGTTGAAATTCATATCCTGTTTTTCTGCCACCGTTTCCTTGAATTTTGCATCATGTGGAGTCATTCATGTTTCTATTCTTGTGAGGGGTGCCATTTAAAGAACATGTTTAAAGACCCACCCACTTTCTCAGCATTCCTCTTCTGTTCTGTCCACATCTACTCAATTCCTGCTACATCCACAATATGCAGTATTACAATGCCCATATGTACTGGTTGAAGACCTAAAGTGAGGTGTAAAATTGGAAAGAACATTGCCACCCCACTTCTAACCACCCCCTCTTTCAAATATTGCTCGGGTATCTAGAATAAGAAAAATGCCAAAGCAAGTATCATCTTTTGTTATTCTCTTTGCACCAATGGCATTCTAAAAGGTCATCGGGTGAGGGAAGAAACATTTCTTGCTATGAATTACTCTTGAGATGAAACTGCATTTTAATCTAAATCTGTGGTTGCATAGCCATTCAGTCAGTGACTAACTGGGGTGGCTGTGATTGGGATAGTAGCAGAAAGCCAATTCTGCAATGTTGAGAATGTGCTCCAACCTTACTATAATTTACTGCCATAACAAGAGGACAGAGAAAAATACTGCAAATGTTTACAAGCCAATCAGAGTGTTTGCAGACCTTCATTTTTTTCCAAGTTCTGGACGCATATCACAAGGAGAGATATCAGTTGCCATTCAGTTTGGATCAGTTTAGCCAATTTTTTCATTTTTGAAGCTTGATTCATATTGTATTTTTCCACTTAGTGCAACAAATACTTTATCTGCTTTCTTTAAAAAATGGAGTAAACACTATCAGCTAATGGAGAAATTGAATTTGCCATTCTTCACATTTTCCCATGGTAGTAAAAAAATGTCTCTATGTAGACATGAGTGCTTTGTGTATGCTGAGAGATGCTGAAAGTTTCTTTCAGTTTGAATATCCTTATGGGAATTAGAACGTTGAATTTATTCCTTCTGAATGTTCTTCTCAGTCTTGTGTTTCAGCTACTCATACTGACCCACTGTCTTTCCTTCCTGTTAAGCAGTAAGGCAGATAGACTACTTGTTTTAGGAACTCATTAATTTGGTTTGTATATGTTTGGGCAAGTCACAAATGTATTTCAAATCTTAATGATTTGTGGAGAAGGCAACATCAACCAGGAGAGTAGAATCAGGGAATCCTGAAAGGAAAAGTTCATTACTTGTCCCATAACATCTCTCATTGTTTTATTTAACAAACAATGAAGAATATATTATACATGTAAAGAAAAATTAATAAACTTTCAATCCTTCTAGTGACTCTTAGCTTTTCTTGGGTGACATATAAGCAATATGACAGTAGACTGTGTGTGATAATAGATGGGAAGTCAACTGATTCAAAAGAAGAAAAGATCTTCACTATGTCTGGGGAACGCTAAAAGGCTTCCCCAGTGGTAGAGACAGTCAGATAGAGTATCAAATTATGAACTCAAAAGATAGATTTAGGAACAGCAGTCTTTTTAGACAACAAGATATGTAAATTCATGGGGGAGTGATTGAGCATGCTGTGTCCAAGGCAAATAGTTTGATGTGACTAAAGCAACATGTATACCTGCGGCAGTTGCAAAAAATTGTAGTAAGAGAGCCGTAGAGGGGTAACCTGTGTCTTGTGAAGGAGTTTTTAATTCAGTGATGATGAGAGGTGATGTGGATAAGTTTTTAGCTTGAGGCAATTACAAAAGCCATAATGCTGTAGCATCTGATGGGTGTGATTAGCAGCTGGTAAATGCTTTCTTCTCCTGCTTGTTCCCTGTTTAATCTGAGTTCAAGACACTCCATTTCCAGGTACCTAACTGGGGGATAGATACAATTCATCTCCATCTCTGTGGAAGCGATTGACTCAGTGATGTGCAAGGTATACAGAAGCCTCTGTAATCTTTAAAGACTTCCTCTTATGAGCTGAACTAAGGCCATGACAGTAGGATAAGGGAAAGACTGAAAGGAACCTATGTGGAAAGAGAAGTGACAGGGTCTTGACAATGGCCCAGTGAACCTTCCTGAGTCATGGCAAATGAGTGGATGATTATTCAGAGAACTGCAACTGGGATATGAGAGAAAAGATAACATTTTCCACTCTGCAAAGGGAGTAGGTATGTGGAAGATCTGTGGTGGAGGGGACACAGCTTAGGATCCCATGTTCAACTTAAGTTGGGGGCTCATACATAGTCAAATCATCTAATTGTTCTTGATGTTTCTAAAGCAGCGTTTAGGTATGTTTTAAATGACTACTCCTTCATTAATATTGTTAAATGTGCCCTAGCTAACTCCCAGTGACCTATAGTTACTTAGAATTATATATAAGACCGCATTGTTGGAACAAGAGCAAAGGAGTTGACAAGTTTATATTAAAAATGAATAAATAAATAAGTTTTACTAACATAATAATCATGATGAAATATACTATGCACTAGGGCGGTGTTAAACACATTATGTACATTTTCTGATTTAATTCTCACAACCCTATGAAAGAGGTAGTCTCATGATAGCCATTTTATAAAAGAAAAAAAAATAAGCGCTAGTAAGGGACAATGGTTGCCCAGGGTCTCACATTTGCAAGTAGTGTAAGTAGGATTCAGATCCAGGCTTGGTAAAAAAAGGAGGGACGTAGGTGTGTGATGCTGGCTGGTATATTGATAATAACCCATAGAACATCTGTTGGTGCCATATGTCAGCTTCATAGAGCATCATGAAGCTCCCAAACAAAAAGGCTAATTGTTTTTTTTAGAAGTCTAAGTTTATTAGGCCAGTGAGAGTATTTGCAATGAGAATTCGATAGACGGAATGAAAGTGAGAGAGAGCACATGTGCGAGAGAGTGAGAGAGAGAATAAAAAGTCTTTTCGTCTATCAAGTCTTCAAAAACCACCATCTGACTGGCGTGAATTTCAACACAGGTTATAAGGGAATATGCATTAAGAGTTTGGAGGATAGACCCACCCTTGAAACAGTACATAAGTAAAAAGCTCAGATGATTCTCTAGAGTCTTCTAAACCGTCTTTGCTCACTGGAGTTGTACCTAACAGTGACCTCAAGCCTGTTCCACAGACATCCTGATATTCAGACGAAAAAGCTGGCTATAGACTGCTGCATTAGCTTTTCTCACTAGTGGAAGTTCTTCTGCTGCCATATATGCCCTTTATTAGTGGAAAGTAAGTTTTTAAAAGAGCCCTTTCTTTTCAAGTGTGTTGAAGTGATATCAAAGTATGGAATCATGTCCTTTGCAACAACATGGATGCAGCTGGAGGCTGTTATCCTAAGTAAATTAATGCGGAAACAGAAAGCCAAAGACTGCATGTTCTCACTTACAAGTGAGAGCTAAATATTCAGTACACGTGGACAAAAAGATGTGAACAAAAGACATTGAGGACTACAAGAAGAGGGAGGGAGGGGGAAGAGCAAGGGCTGAAAAACTACCTATTGGGTATTATGTTCACTACCTGGGTGACTGATTCAACCGTACCCCAAACCTCAGCATCATGCAACATACCCTTATAACAAACCTTCATAAGCACCTCCTGAATCTGAAATGATAGCTGAAATAAATAATACAATAAGCCTTGCAGTATGATGTGAAACACCCCCCTGTCTTCTTCCATCCAGTGGTCCTTTTTGTAAGACTTAATCATTAGGGAAGAAAGGTGCTCCAATATCTTGGTTTAAATCCAAGCCAGGAAATTCTATTAGGTTTCCAAAATGAATCCCTTCAACAATTTCAATTAGGTAAGAAATTCTTCTCCCATCCTCACTTTAAACAGGTGTGAATGCATTCCCTACTGTCTGTACTTGGACTCATGGAGGCATAAGTGCACTTGTTGAGAAATACATTTGACAACCGCGGGTTGAAAGATTCTGTAGAGATGTGAGGTTACTGCCACATTTCTGTGAAAATCCATAGCCCAACCTCTGGCCTTTTAAGAGGAAAAAAAACATTCTTTCTACAGTTAAAATATCCAGTGGTGTCATTACTCCCAACACAAGGAAGTAAACACATAAATAAAATATTAGTGGTGATTGTAACAACATGTTCTTTTTTTTTTTTTTTTTAAGTCTTATTATTTTTAAGTAGCTTGAACAACATATATCCTGAAATCACCAAAGGCATCTGTATAGTCTTTCTGCAGAAAATGTGTGCTCAGAAACCTTAAAAGAAACTGAAAACATTGGAATTTTGGGGGGGTATAATTGTGAAGTTTCTCCTTTTTGCTACATATTTTAAAAAATTGACTTTGCCTGACCTTCCCATTCCTATCTCCCTCTACTTTCACCTCTCTATATGATATACTTGTGAAAATGTATACATTTTGAGAGAAATTAAAATGGAAATAAATGATCCATGCCTAAGCAGGAAAGACATGCAAAAGTGAAGCAGCACTGGAGGAGGATTATGAGAAAATGAAACAGATAAATGTACAGAAACACCAAATAATTCTTTGCAAGTGTTTCTTTCTCTCTCCCCATTCTTCTCTTTGAAGAGCATGGGCCTTGTCATTTCCTCTCGTCGTTTTTCCTGTCCTCCAGCAAATCTCCATAACTTCTAAAACAAATCAACTCAAGAATTAACCTTTTAAGCATGAACTATATGTCTTTGCTATGCTATGTGTGCTGTCTATAAATCATTCTGTGGAAGAAGTCTGGGAGATCTGTGCTGCTCCGATTCTCAGGTGACTACTCGGGAAGTGCTAGCAGCAACCCCCCTCATTTACTGTGATGGCTTTCCTCTGGCTGAAATACTCTTTTGCTACAACCTTGAGTAGGAACAAGCTCTTCAAATAATTTCTTCATGCAATATAAAGCAACACCACCGTTATAAAGCTAGCACAGTCACAAGGTTATAGGCCCAGAGGAAAGAATGGTAAAACATAATTGTTTGTGAGTAACAAAGTAATTCCATAGCCTTAAAGCTGTATAATTATGCTAAGACTAAATCGCAAGGGAAAAGATCAAGGACACAAGGCAGGCCCAGGCTGCAAGAACGTTTTCCCAGGTAGCATTGCCCAAGACCGCTTCCCCTACAGAACTCGGAGCTGCTGGCTCCTAGCAATCCCATCACCCCTGACACACAACCATGGAAATAACAATGATAACAATTAACTGAATGCCTAACCTGTGCCAGGCATCAGGCACTGTTACCTCTAATCGCTCCCTTAGCCCTGCAAAGTCAATGTTATTATACTCTTTTAACCGAGACATTGAATTAGCTCATCCGAGGTCATACAGTTAGGCATTGGTTGGCCCAGGACTCAAATGTATATTGGTCTGACTCCAGTGACTCTACTCTTGCCAATAGTCAAAAGAAGAGTGAAGCCCATCCATAGGTCTTTGGTATCTTTCCACTCATTGTAAATAGCTATACTCTACATGCATACTCTCCAAGAAAAGAGAATGCTGACAGAAGAATAGGGTTTTCCTTAAGCAGGGTTTCTCAACTTTTGAAAAATATTAATATTATCATACCCCAAGAGCATTTTTAAACAGTTTTTATTTCTAATTGCTCTTCCCCATGAAATTGTAATGCAATAATACACTATTTTTTTTTTTTTTTCTTTTCTGGACCTTTAGGGGACTGCAAATCATTGTAACATCTAAGATTTTTTTCAACACTGCAGTGGTGGGGGTGGGCAGTGATATTGCCCCTGTTGAGAATGTATGCTCTCAAGTGACACAGCGAACACATCGTTGAAGCTCTCCTTTTATTTAACAATACCCAACAGGGATAACAGAGTTCATCTTCCCCTCCCATTCATCAACTAGATTAAATACCTTATGAAAGAATCTCATTGGTGAACATCCACAGTGGATCCATGGGTCGATTTAGTAAAGAATGGGAACGATTCAGAGCATTCTGAGCACTTACAGACATCTCAGATGGGAAAATCTGATGTCAAGACAAGCAAAACAAGCAAGGCTGCAGTGATATAATCAAAATCATTGCCAGCCATTATTTTTTTTGTAATTGTTGATTGATCTGTAATTTAATTGTGGAATCCAGGATTTTATAATAAACCATGGGCTGAACTATCCAATTAAGAATGTAGAGGCTCAAATGAATCCAAATACATGACTGGATTTATTGAGAGACAAAGGTGATTTTTAGCAGAGGGACCAATTAAAAACTCCTGAAAAGTGGGAAGATATTTTGATTCAAATTGAATTAGCCTTTATTAAGCACACACTATATACCAGATAGTGGTCTTAATGTTTTAAAATTATCATATATCTAAGCTTCATGATACCTCCGTAAGGCAGATAGAAACTTTTACCTTTTACAGCCCAAGAACCTGAAGCTCAACACAGATATTCAAAATTCACCAACTTAAGATCACACATCTGTCAAGCAGTAAAGAAAGTCAAATATGCTTCAATAAATGCTAGGTCTTACTTTGGTCTTAACTGCAATTATTCTTTATTCTATACACATCTGATATATCAAAATGCATTTTTATGCATAAAAACATAACCATCAAAACCCAAAATAATTGGGGTGTGTATGCATATTTAAAAATTACAGATTTATTTGTTACAGATTTATTCAGGTTTATTTAGAGAATAATTTGTGTTTTTTTTTTTTACTTATTAAATCAGAAACTTTATAAAACAATACATTTTAAAGACATCCATGAACTGTTGACTGGTAAGGAGAGGTAATTTTGTACTTTCTCACCAAATCTCTTCTGTTTTCTTAATTTCTTTCTTCTATATCTAAAACTGTCACAGATGAAAACTCAGAATAAAGGAACAGAATGCATATTCCTGTGCTTGGCTGTGGGATCTAAACTAACAAGCATCTGTCTTAAATTGCCTATAACATGCAAAACTTGGGAAACATAATCCTAAGCATCTCTGATTATTGCTCAGTCTGAGGGAAGCAGCCTACTATGCTTGGTTGTCTTAACTCTTTGTAACCTGACCAGACAACACAGACAATAGCTGTTAGAAAATCAGAACTGATCTATTCATTTGCTATTCATTCATTCCAGTAATGAATAAATAGCTAAGATGTATCAGGCTTGTACTAGACACTGGCTAAGCAGAAGCAAAGTACTTAGTTAAGAATCCCTGCCCTCCAAGAGCTACAGCCTTGGTCAAAGTAATATAAATTAAATAAGAAACAAGTAGGTGAATATCTACTTATAATTTTGATGACCATTTGGGGAAAAAATAGAGTGCCTTGATAGAGAATGAGGGTGGGGACAGCCACTTGGGAGTCAGTATTCGTTTCTAATACTGAGATGAGTCTTAATTGTGGATGAGAACTTGGCCATGAGAAAGAGAGGAAGATGGGCTTGCAGCCTGAAGGAATATGTGGGCTCAGAAGAATAAATGGACTTAGCATATTTAAGGAATGGAAGAAGATCAAACTGTCTGGAGTGCTGGGGACAAGGAGAGAGTGACCAGAGATTCTTACTGGAATACAGATATTCCAGGAAGGCCAACTCGGATAGGCCACTGATGCTACAACAGAGAGACGGGGACTCATTCTAAGACCTGTGGGGAACTTTAAGGGATTTTAAACCAGAGAGGGGCAGGGTCCGATTTACAAATTGAGAAGATCACTTTGATTGACTGAAGGGGAGAAGGAGGCAACCTGCGTATCAGCAGAGAGTCTATGGCAGTGTCCAGACACAGAACATTGGTTGACTAGACCAATATTTTACCAAGGCCAATGGGATTGATAACTCAAGGACTGATCTTTGATTAATGCAGTGAGGAGGACATTCCTGACAACTATACCTGGTGAGGGAGAAAGAAAATATCTAGGACCACTGTAATCACTCCATGGCCTTATAATTGAATAGACCCCAAGTTCACTAGGACAAAATTAGCTGCCTGTCGCCTGATTCTCTCTGGCTGCATGGACTCTTCTGTGACTTTTCCTTAATGGCAATTTTGGTGATTTATTCCTAAAAAACACTTGTTTATCAGTATCAGGAATAGCGTTGGAGAAGAGACTAGAAATTGTCCCTGTGGCTTTTTCTTTATAAACACTACTCCTAAATTATATGGGGTTAGATGATTAAAAACAAAAAACACGAAGTACTTAATTTCCCCTACCACACACCATAATCTAGAACATAAATTGCTGCCCTACTGAGTTAGGAAAAATAACAGAGGGATTAAGTCTCCTGCTTAAATGAACATTGGTATGCTAGATGTGTTTACACAATTATGAAAATGACAATTCTTAGGACAGTATGTTCCCTGCTTCTTCTGGGGTCTCAAACTGGTTTGCACTTTTCAGATCACAGATTGTAGCCCAGCCTTCATTTTTTACCGCACTACAACATTAAGTTTATGCCTTTAGTGTCTCACTGCAGCTGAGTGGCAGTCACATTAGAAAAGCAACCTGATAAGGAAATAGTATGGAGTATTTGTAGCCTAAAATGTGACTCCTGCAGGGCTTTTGCATTATGACAAGACTTCTAGAGTCCAGATTCTTAAACTGACAAATCAAAGTTTCTAGACGGGAAATGTCTCAGAGACAGGCTCGTGGGCATGTTATTTGGAAGTAGTCGTTTTTTGAGCAGCCCTTCTCTAATCAGATTGCAGAGCTGAATGGCTGTTCCACATGCTTGGGAGGCCAGTCTTGCTGCTGAGAGTTCTAGACGGTATGTTTTCTCCTCTTGTTTATGTGCACAGAGATGACAGCAGCCCCCCAGCACTGGAAACTGGTCAGCAGTCAGTCAACTTACAAGTATCTATTAAACTTGTATGTATGTATCTATTAAACCCTAGGGTGCATCATCCTCTTGGGGTCTGGTCTGGTGGCAGCTTCTACATTTCTATGAGCCATACTTTTTCTGACATGACTTAGCTCAGGGATGATTTTTATTTTGAATGCAAATATTTATGGGTTAAAGCTTATTTAAGTGAGCCCAGGGTAGCTTGGGTAGGAGACCAGCCTTGCCTTCTTGTCACACATACTCTCTCTGGAGCCAGTTAAAGACTGGAAAAATTGCTTCAGGGGGCATGTGGAAATTTAAGAGGTAGAACACAACCAAAGCAACATTTTATGAGACTAGCGTTAAAACCATGATTGAGAATAGAAATAAATAAGAATCCATCTATTTTTTTCTCATCAAATCATCAATATAATTTCCTGAGTATCTGGAATGTTTTGGGGGTAAGCAGGTTGGATTACTATATTAAAAGTCACATATTTTATATTTCTCAGATGTTATAGAATTTGTCTCACTATGAATAGAGATAGCTGAAGCCTGTTGTTGGAAGTATACTATTACAGAGCAGGCTTAAAACAAAAAAATGATTACTTAAGAGTTCATGGTGCTATTAATAGGGCACACCTTCCCAAATCACTGGTTTATGGATTTAAGACTGATGGATGAGCTTCATAAGTGCATTGCTCCTTGGAGGCAGAAAGCTCCCTGCCACTGCTGATATGAGTGGAGAAGAGATGACACTTCTTGGCAAAGATTCTGAGTCTGAGTTGCTTAGATGCTAGAGTCTTTCTAACTCTGAGGAGAGAAGACATTCCATGAGTGAGCTAATGAGTGTATGTGTGCGTGTGTGTGCATGCATGTGTGGGTGTGGCCAAGTGCATGTGCGTGCAATGTACATGTGTGTTTTATAGTTGCTGGAAAGAATAGAGGTCTAACTAAAAATCCTATCCAGTGAAAAAAGTGCTGATGAAGATTGTCCCTGCTCTGACTTGATTCAATCGTATTCAACATTTCCCATGTTTTGCCTTAATGTTAAAGTTACTCATAAAGTTTTTGTGAAACATATAAATGTATTTCATGTTAATTTCTCTTCTAGTCCATCAGGTCCACATATTGAAGAATTTTTATCTCTCATATCTTCCAATCTATTGCCTTCTCTCAGTCCCCAGTGCTTTAGTTTGAGCCCTTTAGTTTCTTATCTAGACAATTTTAATAGCCTTCCAACTAATTTCCTTAACACCTGCCTGGCCTCTCTCCACCTTGTCCTTCCAATGCTGCCCAAGTGATTATTCTAAAACCCAAAGCTTGTTAAATCACTGTCAGCTTAAAATCACTAAGTGGCTCCTAATAGCTTTAGCAAATATCTAATAACTAACAACAATATCCTTTATTGGACCCGACCTATGTGGCAGATACCATGCCAGTTGCTTTTATGTAGATTCCCTTATTGAATCTTCAGCATTCCCTCGTTTCAGGTGCTAGAACTAATTTTCATGTTTTAGCAAAAAGAATGATTTATAAGGTTCAGAACATCAATCAGTAGACATAATCAAATGATGTCCCAGTATCTTCTTAGTTTCAATCCAAAACAATATTAAACAATACCAAGATATTACCAATGTAACAGGCTGAGACATATGTCATTGGTTACATATCTGAGTGTGTCTATGGATTAAATTCTTAAGAGGAATTGCTCTGTCCAGAGATTTATATGGTTTTAAATATCAGAAAAATATTGTCAGGTTACCTTCCATAGAGGCTGTACAATTTATCTTCATACCAATAATGTACTCACCTCTTTGTTCACATAAAAGTCTTGATTTTTGCCAATCTGATAAATGAAAAATAGTATCACCTTGTAGTTTTAATTTGCATTTATCATTACTAGAGGGAGGTTATATAAAAGGGGAATCTGGCCAAAGTTGTCTTAGAACATTTGGTATATAGGTGCAATTATTATCTCTCTTTTTGTAGGAAGGAAACTGAGTTGAGATACTCTCAAATGAACCCTATAGCTACACTCTCAAACTTAACTTTATAGCTATATATCATTAATCAATTTATTCAGTGAAGTTTCAATGCCTACCTACTATATTCCAGGTCACCACATGGTCTCCAAACTTCCCAACACGCACAAGCTAGCTCCCCAAATACACTGGGCCCCAACCTCCACATCTTGGCATTTGCTGTCCTAATTCTCTGGAATGTGCCCCTTCCTTTCTTAATCAACTAATTTTACCTTATATGCTTTAACAACTTCCTACGTAAGCATCACTTTCTCCAGAAAGCTTTCCCAGACTTGAATTCCTTTCCTCTGTGTTAACATAACACCCTCCTGACCTCTAGCCCCTTCCCGAACACCCTGCATTATAGTCGTGTTTCACTGAAACACTCTTGATGGCAAGACTGCCTCTTATTTGACTTTGATTTTCAAGTACCTGGTCCAAGGTCAGGCACATAATACGTACTAAATATATGTTTGTCGTATCAGCAGAATAAGTGAATGATTGAATACAACCAACTAATTGAAAATTCAAACAATGAAAAAGATGACGTTTGCACATTACTTTTTTTCTTAAGAAGATACAGTGTTTATTGTTCACACAATTTTATTTTCTCAAAGGCTGTATACTTTTTAGAAGCTGTTGTTGTTTTATGTATTCTGGTTTATTTTTCACTTGGACAGAAGACAGAGTTAAGGCCTTTTAGTCAGGGATTTTCAATTGTCTGGGAGACTTTGGAGCCCTCTGAGGGCTCCTGAAAGAGACAGAGTGGTTGGGGAGACTTCGCTTCTCCTTCAGACTTCCCCTTCATACTCACCTCTCCTCTTAACCAAAGCAAGGTATCATCTGACGCCTTGGATTTCTGTGTAGGCATTTTTTTAAATAGAAAAAGTTATATGATTCTAAAATATTTTGCAGTATCTTATAGTATTTTATGTAGGAGAAAGCTGAAATTTGGGTTCTAGTCTTGCCTCTGCCTGTAGCTACATTTCTGACCCCACAGTAGACCATTACTCCTCTGGGCCCCGTATCTTAATCTGTAACATAAATCCTCTAGACTAGATGAGGAAAAAGTCCCTTATAACTCTACAAAAATATCTTGGTTTATATCCATGTATTACAATTTACATTCTAAACCTTCTGCTGTTTTGAACACTGTAGTCAACATTTCCTTTTTATTCACCACTTTGTTCATAGAGTACTGCAACTATGTTTGCCCTTTTAAAAAGTAATGATGAGTTTCCAGTTTCTAATGTATTAAGAGCAATTTCCTTGTCCTTACCTTCAAAACCCCTCACAGGAGACTGCACCGTCCAACCATTGCATCCTCTTCGTCCTCTTCTCTGCCTACTCATCACATGCCCTTTGATATTCACAGTCACTTGTATCTCCTTTATTTATTACTTGCTCCCCTAGAACTGGAAATTCTTTGCTTTTTAATTTATCTTGAAAAGCGCTTGATACATTAGGCATTATCCATGAAATCAACTCTATATGACTAAAGAACAATGTTTATTATTTATTTTTGTTTTACTTATAGGCCAAAACAGCTGTCATGACAGACCTCATATGTCTCTGTGTGTGTGTGTATATATATATATACACACACATATATATACACATTTACTTTTATAAAACATCATTTATTATGTAAATTATAGTAATGAGCATCTAACAAGCTCCTTGAGGACTAAATCTATATCCGTTTTAACTACTGCAGAAAATGTACAGGAAACCACCTACGTGAACATGTGTATTTGTAAACTTTTTGTATTTATAAGAACTCATATTTAAACTATAAAAGTGAAGAGACCCCTGAGATGAAATTAGAGATGCTCTGAATGTAATATATAATTTAAAAATTAATCTCCAGTATTAGCTTCTTAGTTCTTTTCTGTTGTATTGCTTTTCCTGTCAGGCAAGAATACCTCTAATTCTGGAAATATCAGTAATGTATTCTCAAAAGGCATGCCCTCTACAGAGTGATAATTTCCTGAAATAGGAAAATTTCCTGAAATGGAGCAGAAGGAAACCCCACTTCTGTCACTTTCTTTGTTCCTTTGCCATTGTTGAAAACTTCAAGATATTAGTTTAAAATCTTATCTCAAGGACACTTTTCACCACTCCCTTTCTCCAAATTCTGATCTGTTGCTGTTGCTTGAAAAACACAGGCCTAAGTTCTGAAACAGTCTGAGGAGGCCAAGTTTTTTGATGGGACACATTCCTATTAATAATCCAGGGTGGCCCCAAGAGGCTGTCTGTCTTTCTCTCCAGGGGTCCAATGGCTTCTGCAGCATTCCAGTGGGGCTTTGTTTCTCTCCACACTCCATCTAATGAGCTGAGTCTTCCCTTTATCTGGGACACCTCAAAGGCCTCGCTCTTCCTGGGCCACTGTGGGGACTGCCTTTTTTGCTATCATTTTTTTTTCCAATGAGGGTGGTACTTCCACCTCCTGTGGAGCCAAATTACTCTCGGAGCTGCAGTGTTCTGTCCGTTTATAGGACTCCCTTACTGTGTCTCAGAGAGCAGGAGCTGTTCCTTAGACACTGGAATTCACACTGGGTGTCACTACCTCTCAGGAATTCCTCTTAGTGTCTTACTACTCACTGGTTGGTTAACTTCCTGCACTGTAAAATTCTAGTGACTCACTGGATGTGAATAGGGTAGATAACACAGTCTAGCAATGTAGTGAGAAGACACATTTTCATTAGGAAATTGCTCTCTTTAATTATTTCAAAAAGTCTGTTTTCATTCAAAGCATTTCAGCCCAACACAAAATGACCTGGAAGGCTAAATAGATGCCTAAAGCCTTGTATACTTATCTATGTCACTCTTCTAATCCCCCTGACACTGGATCATCAATAGATGAAATGAGCCCCAAGGTCCTTTTGTCTCAGCCTCCTTAATGCTGAATGAGGGAACAGGGGAAAGAACATCATTAACCCTGCCTTCCCCTCTCACCACCATCCTTTACTCTCCTAATGTGAGGGAGCCCTCTGATTTTATGACTTAATTTATTCTACCAGTTTCTTTTCATTAGTAAAGCAGAAAAGGCAACAGCATTCTATGCATATGCTGTAGATCACAGTATTAACTGAGCCAGATTCTTAATGTCATCATGCTAGTCTGCAGTTCTGATGGCAAAGATGATCTGCAGTGTGTGTATGTTTGTGTGTGTGTGTTTGTGTGTGTGTTTGTGCACACATGGCAGAAAGGGAGAGATGCATGCACGCACACTCTACACACAGAGACCTGTCTTACTGATTTCCGGTTCCCCAGACTTTTATAAAGTCTAGAGTATGGAGACAGAGATGTTACTGGGAAATGATTTGGATTTTAATACTCTCACATATTTAAAGAAAGTAAGGCAGGAGGAAGGATTACATGGCCTTTTAAAACGTCTTACTTGTCATGAGTGAGAGATTGATCTATAGCACAGACACAGGTTCACCATTTTATTTTGCTTTTGTTTATTGTCCTTTCCCTCGTGGCCCTGAAGCTTTTCAATCCACTTCCTTTGTTCAGCTTTGAGAAGCCTTAGAATTGTGGGTAGTGCATCGGTCGTGGGGTATGGGCCTGTTCCCTTCCTCTTCATGCCTGCCATGTTCTATTTTGCTCAAATGCTGATCAGAATGCAGCTAAGAGGGACTTTATGTATGTTTGATGCAAAATCATACTGAATTTGTCTCTGGCTATGGCACTTGCTCACTTGGAAGTTTACTTAGATTTCTCCAAATATCTTATGTACAAAACGAGCTAAAGTATGCTGTTTGGTCCATGTCAGAAAATATTTAAGGTACACCTCTGATATTTACTGTGATGCCAAGGGTTTCAACTGACCTATGAGTGATAATTCCTTAAAATAATAAAGCCTATTTTACCTTCTAGGCAGTGATATATTAAAGCTTTGTTTCTTTTCTAATCAGAAAACCCCCAGGGGTTCCTCCCTAGTAATATTTAGTCGTGGTAATAAGATGTTAATTATATACCGAAACGTGTATTTGAAATCACAATTTGAGCTTCCATGACTATCTTAATCATACCAAAATGCCAATTTTTAATGCTTAGATTCCATAATGTCACACACACTGAATTAGTGAATACTGAGTCATTGCTCCTAGGGTAAATGCAGGGATAGGTTCTCGGAAGCCTCTGGTCACAATATTTTTGTCAACTGATTGATACATAACCATGTTTTATGTGCTTTTCTGTTTAAAGGCACGTTATTGACTATATACTGTTGATTCATTAACACTAAAGTCCCACCACAGTGCTGTAAGTCATGCCTGTTGGAAGCTTATCTAACACACATACTTTCTCCATAAGGCACAGCACAGTCTTCCTAGGCTTTGGAACACCAGACAGCACTTCAGGGTACTTGGGGGCCATTGTAAACAATAAAATCACCACCAAACAACACTCAGTACACACACACACATGCACACACACCCACACAAAAGTGAAAAAAAAAAGGCACTAAACAGACCACAAAGGGATACTTATTTTCAGTTTAACAACTGGATCAAAGAGGCAGCTCAGGTGGGACTGCTCATGTACTCAGGTGACTCACATTTTTTACTAATCTGAGTGTACCCACAAAGACCATGAAAACATGGCAAGTTTTGGGAAGTACAAACACTTCCCAAGCTGGGAAGTACATCTATTGATGATCCCAAGTTTTGGAAAGAACGAATAGATTTTAGCAAGTAGGAGAGTATGCAAATAATGGGATTCACAAATAATTAGAATTGTCTATAATTTGTAATTTAGACTGAAATATCAGACAATACAGACTTCTAGAGAAGAAACAATTCCCACCCCATAGACCTTCATGATCTGGCAAATCTCTTTTATCTTCTGGAAAAGGCTAAGAGGCAGAGGCTTCTTCAGATAGCTCTGGGCTAACAAAGTTTGTCAGATACTGCAGACAATTGTGTAGTTGTAACTATCCATCTGTGGTTGCCTTTGATTTAACAAGGTTCATTCAACATTCAGCTTTTAATCCTGCCTTTTATTCCAACCTGATGTAACCAATAACCGCCCATCCTTTTGGGGCTTTTTAACGGGGTTTCCTTGCTAATCCCAGAACTGCTGGCACCTAGGTAAAGGATAGAGCTTCATCTTTCCTCAGAGAATTTCAAAGTGCAAAACACTTTATAAGCCTGTATATAATATATGTAATGATATATGTATAATAAGGAAGGAAGTTATATTTGCAATAAATAGCTGTCATATTTTTATTCATGTTAATATTTAATTTTAAAATAAAAATATGTAAAATCAAGACAATGTAATTTAAGTTCTTTCTCTTCACATTAGTAGCTCAAGCGGATATAAAAAAAAATTAAGCACACTAAAAACAGGGCTCGAAAATCTACCAAATATTTCTAGGAAAGTGCAGGGTTCTTCACTCTGATGAATTAGGCTCTAGAGAAAGCAAATAGCACACAGTCAGAGAGGAGAAATTAGCTAGGTCTCTTATTAAATCTTCTTTGAGAAGTCTGAGTTATTTTTCTCAAAAGATGGAATTGTTTCATTATACCTTTTTGCCTATTTTCCAGAGGCTCTATGGCTTAAGGGAACTTTCATAAAGATTTTGGACATCTTCATAAATAATTCTTTTCAGACATTTAGCCTCTGTTAATATTTTTTCTGAGCAACCAGAACTAAATAAACATCACTTTCTTGATGCCACTGGTTCATTAAAATATGTCTGTAACTTCCTGTTTCTAATGCATCTAATGTAATTCTACTGGTTGAAAGTCTAGGTCTTGCATCCCCTGATCAGGGTTATTTCCTTCTTCCCTTTAATGCAGCAGTGCTAAAAGCTTAGTGAGCATCCGAATTACCTGGTAGGCTTGTAAAATACAGATTCCTTGGCTCCATTCCCAGAATTGCTGATTTAGTAAGTCTGGTGTGAGATCTAATAATTTGTATTATATTTTTAGTAAGTTTCCAAGCTTGCTCAGGGACCATACTTTAAGAGTCACTATTATTAATATTCATATGATCAGTTTAAGTAGATACATAGTTTGATGCCTGGCATATTGTAAATGCTCAATAAATGCTAAACATGCAACAGTTTTTCTACCATCCAATAAATATGACACTTTCAATCTTAACATTGCCTAATTGCCCTTAGTTTATAAATATTCCATGTTTGTCCTATCCTAGCTTACTCAGATCTGTCTTGACTCATGTGAAATTCCAATCAATTTTTTAAAAACTTTGATATCATCATTGGTTCTTCCTATCCTGAGTACACACTGATCTATGCCGTTTATTTAATTTTTAATGATATATTGGCATAAACATTTTCCAATTTGTCTCTGTGGTGAAATTGTCTTTCCATCTAGTTGGAGAGGGCTGATGTGATATCTTGCATATTTATTCAACCTCTCACAATGCCCAAAACAACTGTTGCATGATCAAGATGGATTATTTGCTTTTAAGGTGCTTAAATATGCATCTGCTTTGAAGATTATAGAGAAACTTAAAAAAGATACATATTTGGCTAATAAAAGGGTAGATGATGAGAGTAAATACATATTAAATTCTTCGTAAAGTACTAAAGGATGCTTAAAAAACAATTTATTATTCCTCAGCACTATTGCCAAATTAAAATCTGCCTTTTACTTGTTTCTGTTTTTTTTCTTTGTTTCTTATTGCAAAGTTGCAGTATTTCAAATCTCAAATCCTACTGCAAAACTGAAACTCATCTTCATAATAAATATTTAATATAAACATATATTGTATATAATAGTAGTGTAATACCAGTGTAAAATATAGACATGGCTTAAATGTTATAGAATCTCAACTTGCTTCCTTGGGGTTCTAGCTCTACACTTCACTAGAAATCCATGAATTCTATGCAGAGGAATCTATCCAAATCAAGCACAGGGACTGAGGATGACAATTTCAGGTAGATAACTATTGCTATTTTTATGGTTGGAAACTACAGTTGTGTTCAGATTTCTGGGAACCACATAGTATTTCAAATATGTTTTCCATAATTTTTTTTCCAAAAAGAATGCAGATTTCCTATAAAGGGACTTAGGCTTTTCATAACTTTTTGTACCCTCTCCTTTCAAAATAGCCACACAAGCTATTACCCAGAGGACTAAGCAACTGCTCTTCAACAAGGTGATAACTCTTCTGAGTTTAGAGGGTTGACTTATAGTTAACTTTTTGTAAAGGAAAATTACTTGAATATCATCAGGTGTATTAGACATCTTTGTAGATAACTTTGGTTTAGCATAAACTTTAAAATCATTCATTTATTTGTTAATTCAATTAGTAAATATTTATTGAGTGCATATGTGTGCTGGATATTGCACTAAATATTTTTTGGAATAAAAAGATGTATCAGATATGGATTCTACTTTCAATCATCTTATGGCTGGTAGAAAATATATGTCTATAAATAACTACATTTTGAGGTAGAAAAAAGTGTCATAAGAGAGGCTAGATGCAATGCCTTCTGAGAAAGAGTATGGAGTACCTGAATGACATTGAGGAAGACTTTATGGCAGAGCTCTATTTAGGTTGAGGCAGCAAGAATGCACATAGACATGTGGAATTAGGGAACTAAACTGCTTTTACTAAATCTGGTCACTCTTCATGTCAGTTGAATTCTAGAGAGAGGTCCCTGGTCAGGGTGAAGGGATTTAAATGTAAATCTTGAACTTCCTTGGCTCAGTTTGACTGGAGCTCAAGGGCAGCAGGAAAAAGGGTGAGAGCTGGCTGGTGTGAATTCAAAGAGGGCTGTCAATATCAGGCCAAAGAAGAAGGGCTTGAGTCTATATATAAAGGGGAGGCTAGTTCCTTGAATCAATCTACGCTTTAACAAGATTAGTCTGGTGATAGAGTATAAATTGAGTTGTCTGTAATCTCACTTCTGGTCTCATGTCTATAATGTTGATGAATTGGTCTCTTTATGGGCATTTCCCCCTCCTGCACTTTGGGATGCGCAAGAATTTCTTGGGCACTGTTGCTTCCTTCAATAAGGGAGGGCCCTTAGATCCATGGCCACTTTAGTGACAGGACTTATCTAGAGGGTTACAAAATAAATTAAGCATATTAATCTCTTGGGAGAAAGACTGCGATCCAGTTATATGTTCACTTTATGATTCAATGGCCGTATCATGAACTTTCAAAAAGCAGTGAAAGACAAAAATCAAGAGGAAGCAGCACTACAGAAATGCATACTTTCTAGTAGCAGAGGTGATTCTTATCAAGCCCAAGTTGCTCCAGATTGCAGTGTGTAGCTGAATTTGAAAATGGAGGAAGTCATGGGTGTACCAGGTAAATATTGACATCCTCCAAAGTAACCTTCGACTCTTCCATAAAAAAGGAGTCCGGCAAATAAATATTTTAGGTGTTTTGCATTACAAAGTTATTTGGTGAGATCTGCAAAGTTGCTGGTTTTGAATTATTAATGATTAGGGTATACACTCATAGTGAGAGAAAATATGTAGTAGTCCCAGAATACACTATCAGTTTTCTTTCACATTATTTCATACCTAAACTGTGATGAGAAATTAATTACCAAATCCACTGCAGTCCCTATCAATGTACTCTTAGGCTGAGAAACTCTAAATCAGCCTTCTACGGTTTCTTTTTTTAATTGACATGGATTTGCAGAAATTAGCTAGGTATTAAAAATTACCAAAGAAAAGGTTAATTAAACCCACCCACACAAATTGACAAAATCAGAGTGTCACCTGTTTGTTCTGTAAGCATAATATATTCTTCCATCAGATACAGCTCTTGAGTTTGATGCATGAAATGTCATTTTTTTTTTTTTTTTCATACTTCACGAAACTGGGGTTGCTTTGTGCTGAAGCTTTTCAATTTGCCTGCCCATTCTCGTTTTCCTTCCTTAGCCGAGTGCCCCCTTTCGGCAGATGGTTTGATGGTTCCTGTTTTCCAAAAGCATTAGGCATGATGTATGTGCAAAAAGAAAGGCAATTCCGCCCTCAACTGGCCAGAACAATGATTGCATTTTGAAATTCTCTGAGCTTGAACATAGTAGAGAGGCAATGGAATGTATTTAAAGATAAGAAATGTGCTTTCTTGTGAATTTTATAGTTTAGTGATTTCCCAAGGCACACTCCTTACTGTAGATATTATTACCCCTTCCATGGTATTTCTGGAATTATCAAGGAAGAGAAGAAGAATATATGCTGAGCTCCTCAAGGAATACTACTTATCACTGACATTTTCCAGACTGCTGGCTAAATGGAGTCAACAAAGGTTTACATTCTTAATAAACATTTCGGAAGCCTGTGATAAAAATCTCTGAAAAGGATACGTGAATGAGTCATAACTGTTTTTCATTTGTCTCTCTAATTCACCTGTCTGCTTTTTAGGAGGAAATCAGTATTAAACTGATTTAGTACTTTCTAAATCCGAAGATGAAAATGAGTGGTTTGATGCTTCCTCATGACATCCCAGGCTTAATGGGAAGAAAGGAAATAATTTCTCACTACCTAGGAAGGATCCTGAGCACATTAATGGTCAATACGGAGGGCAGGAATCCTCCCTGCAGCCTGAGGACCCCAGACAACTAAATCAGCCCCTTCCACTAACAAGAGAAGTATTATTTCCAGTAGAGCTAAGGGGCTGAAATAATAGTGACAGAAACTAAATCTCTGCTGTAGCTTCAAAATTCTTTGAAAAAGGAACCATGGCATTTTTGTTTTTTGGGTCAACTGGGTGTAACTGGGCTGCCATTAGACACAGGTAGACATTCAGAGTCCTAGATTACTCTTACATCAATTAGTATATTAATTACAAGTTTACTTTTCAAATATTGCACTTATACCTTAATTTAAACTGCTGAATTATGATGGATTAATTTGGGTTTACGGTATTTTCAACTAAATTAGGCAAAACCTGTTGACCCAAGAGAGCAAGGTAGTGGTAGATATAAGGGGTGGGGGGATTAGGTTCCCAATTAGAGATATTTCTCTAGCAAGATAAATACTCACATGCATTGTGTAATTGGTCCTGAGACTGTGGTAATGAGCACATCATCAGAAATCTCAAAGAATCGGCATAACCAGCTGGAAACCTATTCCTGAACTTTGAACTCGAGCTCAACCTCTACTTGGCCGTAATTTTTTTGACCCTCTGTTATTTATCTGAATTTCAGCATGTTGAGAATAAATATTTTAAAAATAAACAAAAATATACTTCTATAGAAAGAATAAGTTCTAGTATTAAATATTATAGTATGGAAATTATAGTTAATAATAATATACTGTATATTTCAAAATAGCTAGAAGAGAAGAATTATAATGTTCTCAGCACAAAGAAGAGATATATGTTTTAGGTAATAAATATGATAACTGCCCTCATTTGATCATTACACATTGTATACATCTATCAAAATATCACATGTACCCCAAAATATGCATAACTATATATATATTTATATATATACACACACACACATATATATGTCAATTTTTAAAACACAATGCATGTGAAATTTACATACAGCTGCAGTGAAATCTGAAGTATAAAGTTTGGTACAGAGGAATTTGGAATTATTAAACCAAAGCTTGGGTGAAAAACACCCCCAAAAACAAAACAACAAAACAGCTTTATCATCTTCATGGTGAATCCACTTCCCCTCCTGACCTGTCTTTTCTGTCAGCTTCATTTTCTCAGTAACTTGGGTTTGTTTTTCACTCTTTTTTTTTTTTTTTTTTTTGCATTATTTTCCAGAAAGAATGGTTTCTAAACTACAGTGATTCTTTTCGAAGTGTCTTCCTTCATCATTCTTCTGTTTAGACTATGATCACTATGAATTTATCACAACTCATAACTGAGTTATACAACGTTGTAACTCAAAGTCCTGCTTCTGGTCTCTCCATTCGATAGTCCATTTTCACTGGATGCTCACTGAGTACAGAATGAAAGTCCATACTCTTAATCTGGCTTTCAGAGTGTTCCAGAATCTGGCTCTGGCCTTTGCTGCTGAAGCTCCTACTTTATGCTCCCACTAAATACACGTCCTTGTTCCTCATACGTCCTCTGTGCCAACCAGATTCTCTGCTCTTCTCAGGCAATTCTTACCACCAGAAATGTCTTCCTCTTCCTTTTCACTTATTAAAACTCTATCCATCTTTTATTATTATTATTATTATTATTATTATTATTATTATTATTATTATTATTATTAT
>NC_045435.1:32889512-32910496 GCF_002776525.5 Piliocolobus tephrosceles | reverse complement strand
ATTATTATTATTATTATTATTATTATTATTATTATTATTATTATTATACTTTAAGTTCTAGGGTACATGTGCATAACGTGCAGGTTTGTTACATATGTATACTTGTGCCATATTGGTGTGCTGCACCCATCAACTCGTCAGCACCTATCAATTCATCATTTATATAAGGACAACGTTATATCCTATCTTTTTTTGTGACAACTTCTCTGATTACCATGCTAGGAAAGGGATCCTATGCTTCCTTCATCCATCTTTCTATACATGAAAATACATATGTATATTTTGCCATGACATACATATGGTATATTTTATCCTTCACTATATCTCTCATTAATTTTACTAGATTCTATGCTGTTTGAAACCAGATTCTATGCTGTTTGAAACCAGATACAGTGACTCATTAATCCTTATGGTCAATCAAACGCTTTAACATCTAGCATTCTGTACATGTGACATAGCTATTTCTGTCGGTGATTTGAAAACATATTTTAGGAGAAAATGCCTTTATACAGAAAATACTCATACTTTGATATCTTATATTCAAATCAGGAGTTTCAACTGAACACCTTGCTGAAAGAAAAATTCATTAGCATCTCATACAGACACAGGTTTCAAAGAGTGCAATAAGACAATTCTTTACAGTGATTACCTCAGTGAATAGGTTTAAAACAAATGTAATTAACACATTGATCACTTATAAGTAAATAGGTACTTTTAAAAAGAAAAATTGAATTTTTTCCTGGATTGTTCTTAAACTTGCCTTCTGGAATTTTAAGAGCAGCTAAGCTTAATAAAACCTTTAGTTATAAATACTCTGTCCAGCCCATACCAAAATACATATTTTGAAATACTCAAGATCAAATTAGTGAAATTCTTCTGCATCTCATATCCACCCTGAGCTGTGGTCTTCTTGATACCTGTGAATAGAATAGCAATTGGATACTTCATTCAACAAATATTCACTGAGCAACCAATACATATCTGGCACAGAGGAAACTGTGTAACAAAACAGACGAGGTCTTTGTTCTTATTTTTAAGTATTATGGGTACGAATATATTTTTTTCTAGTCCATTTTCTGTCAGGAATACCATTTTAGGAACCATGATAATTGTTTTAAAAATAAATTGAGGAATGTAAGTTGGTAAGCAACGTTTCTCTCCTTTGCTTACTTCTTTCTTACTTATAAAATGACAGAAAAGAGTGTAATGAAACTTTTTACTTATGCTTCACAGCAGGAAAATGTAATTGAAATAAAAACTTGTCATCAATGTTATCCGCAGATATTACTGGGTATCTTCAGGTTGAATACATGTACCGTGTACATACAACTTTCCTCCTCCTTCTCTCTGTCTTCTAATCACACAACACACCAAAAAAGTACCTCCTGTAGAGGGAAAGATACTAAGAACGAAGCTTTATAAAAGGTGAAATTTAGAGTCAAAGGGGATCTTTGAGAAGCTTTAGTCCAATCACCTCATTTTTCCATAAAATAGAGCTCTGAAAAAAAATTACCTTCTCAAGGATTTGTAGTGAATTAGTAACTGATTCTAGGCCAGAAAAAAATCTTCAGACAATAAGTTCAGTTTTTCTTCTTCTAAACTACATCATTCCTGACAGCTAGTTTTTTCATTAATTCATTCCATACATACATTGTTTTTTCTTTTCTACAGTGGAAAGGCTACATAGGGCTTCCTGAAAGAGGTGAAACCCACACTGGGTCTTCAAGAAATGCAGACAAATCATAATAATTCCCATGACAATAAAGACATAGGGTGATATTCCAGATACAGGGAACAAATGTGCAAAGGCTTGGAGTAGGAACAAATGTGCAAAGGCTTGGAGTAGGAGATTGCCCAGCAACTTGGGTAGGCCCTAGGAGGGCAGAGTGAAAGCACCGCCCAGGAAGCAGGAGGGGCTAGATCATCAAGGGGCTTGGATGCTTTGCAATGGAATATTGATAAAGAACTTTAGACATTTTTCAGTAGGGAGTCGAGGGGTAGATGTGTGTGTGAAATGATTACACTTCTTTAGAGATATCACTACTGTAGCAGTGCGGAGGACAGAGGTTGAAGAGACTGCAGGTAAATAAACCAGATAGATAGCATATGGTTGTAGTAACTGAAACAAGAGATCATAAACACTCAGTATAAATCTCACCCTCATTATTCATGTTCTTCCAAAGAAAGTGTGGGCATCAGCCCGACGAATCACAGCAATGCAAGTCCACAGATTCTTAGCCCATGAATGAGCTTCAGGAAAACTTAAGCCCCAAAAGTGAAACACATCTGCTACATACGACTATTTGTATTTCCGATGAGAGAGATAGGTATCATATTCTCAAAGGAACGAGACGTCCACATTTTAAACAACTACTGCACTAAAAGCCTGAAAGAGTTGAGGCAGTTTCCCCAATGCCTATTCCCACCTAGGAAAACCAGCTTTCCCGAATAATTGAATTGAGCCTTTTACATAGAAGAAAAATTGTTTTTTGAGACATGTATCTTTTGGCTAAAATTGATGTAGTAGGTTTGTAACTCGGCAGAAGCAGTAGTAATTATCATAAGTCTCCCGGAAGAATTTGAGCAGTAATTCATAAAATTTTAGAGACAGAGTCTTTAGGTGATAGAGGTGAATAAGTGTTGAAAAATGCACATTTAGTTGGCACCCCTTGATATAATCAGGAGTTGTTGGAATTCCGGAGACACAACATAGTAACGGAATCCTACTTAGCGTAGCTTTTCATTTCAGTTATTGGGCTGTATTCTACATTTCTGTGACTTCTTACTTGGGAGGAACCAGAATGCTATGTTTTTTAAGAAAAGAGCAAAGAAAGTCAACAGTTACAAAACAGTGCCATGGCTTAATCTGGACTGTGTAATATTCCTACATACACTAGTTTATAATATAGTAAAATTGTCAATCTCTAGGTTACCTGATCCTTAGTTATGAAAAAACAATTCAATGTTCATTTCTTTGGTATTGGTATGTAGCACTAAGTGTTGCATCCTGCATATTGCAGAAATTTAGAGAAAAAATCAGTGATACAAAACACAGAGTAGGGCATAAATCTTATCTTCCAGATGTTATAGGCTTATAGATTGCTTCCTATACAATAAATTCTCAGTGCCAAGACTCTGTACTGTTTTAATATATCTTGTTTTCAATATATTAGGGAAATGACACCTATTATTGCTAAGACTTTACTTTTATTCTACTTTATTTTTGTTTAAATAATTATTTGTATATACATATTTATGTTTGCGCACACATATATAGTATGTCATATAGATTACAAAGCAAAATTTTATCATGAATATTCAACCTAAAGACTAGAATATTGCCCAAATTTATATCTACCTATATATTCCTTTCTTATCTCATCCCTTTTTCTCTCTTCAGAGGTAACCATTATTCTAAATTTTCTATTTAATATTCACTTGGTTTTTAATAAAATACCTATGTCATATATATCCTAACAATAATTTCCTGTGTTTCACTTATTTTAAAGCTTTGTAAAATGGTATTAAATATATGCAGGTTTCCGGGACTTTCTCTTTTCACTCAGTATTGTTTATTTCTCATCAGTGTATAATATTCCATTTGGTGACTATTCTGCAATCTATTCATCCATTCCTTTGTAAAATTCTACTTGGAATTTTACTCTTTCCAAAATAAATGTTATGAAAATCTCTTCATTGAATTTTTGCAGATAACTTATATATCTCATTTTCCCAAGTAGCTGGGACTACACGTGTGTGTTGCCTCCCAAAGTGTTGGGATTACCGGAGTGAGCCACTGGGCCTGACCCTTCTAAATGTTCTTTCAATAAATTATTTTAAATTTGAATGATAAAAGATTTCCTCCACTTCACAACTTGTCCCTCTCTAAGCTGGCTTAAATACAGCATCATTCCATTGACATGTTTCTGGCTAAATTTGCCAGTGATCAGCATGTTGCCAAATTCCCTCCTTTTATTTTACCTCTAAGCAGCTTTCAGTGCAGTTGCTTTTGCCTTTTTTCTTGCAATAGTTTCCTCACTTCTTTAGTGACACCACTTTTGCATGATGTTATTCCTCTTTTTGTCTGCTCCTCAGTTTCTTTTTATTGCCTCCTGATTTGTAAATGTGTGAATTTCTCCAAGCCTCATTTCAGAGTCCTCATTCCATTTCATGTTCTATTGCCTTATTAGGCTTATCTCACCCAATTCTCTGGTTTTATAGACCATCTATAACAAAAGACATTGCATTTTCCTCTTCAGCTTTTTTTCTGAGCTCTAGATTCCTATTTCCAGTTGTTTATGTGACATATCCACTTGGATCCTGTGCATTACAGATACAATCCCTTCAATGTCTACCTCCATCACTAACCACAGAAACTACCTGAGTTTCAATGTTAAGACTATTTGGACCATTGAAGATTTCCATGCAGGAAGAGAGCTAAAAGCAGTGTGCGATCCTGAGAGTAAATAACAATGGCTTTTTTATAGAAAAAAAGGAGAACATTTGTCTTCTTAGTGCAATTCTATCATTTTCCTTCCTGCTTCTCATAATGTTCAGCTACCATTCTAATGAATGTTAAAAATAATTAATGGATCAAGGAATAATGGAGCCTCTCATCATGTTTATATCTTTTGCCTTTGGAGAACGTATTGGGAAAGTTGAGAACAAATACCTTCGTGACAAAACACGGGGACACAGATGCAGAACACATTGCAAACATCACCCCCACCCCCATCCAGAGAGAGAGAGAGAGAGAGAGAGAGGGAGGGAGAGGGGAACAGGAGAGAAAGACAAGCATGATAGAAATTGTATGAAGTTGGAAAGTAGAAATCCAGAGAAGGAAAGGTAGCACATCCATGGAAAAACAAAATATCAGTGTGAGTCAAAAATAAATCTGAGATGCCATTTCCTTAATTTTGACCTCTAGCTTGTGCTCCTTGGCCTAAGAACAGGTGGTTCCGAATTCATTGCTATGTGGATGTTGTTGTATCCTGCCTTGTTATAACTCACCTTGGGTCTTGGTGTGTCTGTTAAACCAGCTTTAGACTTCTGACTTTTTTATGTCAGTGATGTCCGTCATTTTGTCCAGATCTCTTAATTTGTTCAGTTTCTCATGGCTGATATTCTTGTGGGGTGCCTGGTCCCTTCTCTGATTCTCAGAGTCCCAAACGTTATCTTTGTAAGGGTGAAGAGGAAGTCAGAAACATACTTTGTGACTTCTCTGTAGTGCTGAGATGCCAGAAAATATAATAGTTTCCAGCCAAGCAAGGTTACTAGGTAGACACATCAGAAAAGACACATAGTCAATCTAGAGAAGTGCAGCCAGATGAAGACTTAGATGGATATTAAGAGTGACTGTGGGCTTGAATCGTTTTCCTCTTCATGGGGATCCATATATAAAGCACGTCTGCACTGAAATTCTAACTGTGGCAGAGGATGTCTGACTCGATTGTTCTCTTTTTGTTAGTATATGTGACTAAGAGAAACAAGTATAAAGACTCAAAGAGCTGCAGGGAGGCAGGAAGACATTAGGGAATGGCAGAAAATCATGACAGTAGTGGATTCCACTCCCAGCCCTTGTCGCAGCCACCATTTTCAAACTTAACTCTGGTGGTGTTTATAGTTTGAAATGATCTGAAGGCCCTAGGGTCTTCTACTGATTTATCTTGAATCATGCTATTACCATGATCACATGATAATATCTAAATTAAAAATATCTTAAGGAAAGATGCTGTTTAGTTCAACTGAACTTATAAAATGTGGATTATGTGCCTGCTGCATTGCAATAAGTACTGGGATTGTGTGCCTGCTGCATTGCAATAAGTACTAGGGAAGCCTTGGAGGTCAAGACCAATACCATCCCTGCATTGATGAAGCTCACAGTCCATCAATTTAAGACGATTTAAGATGTGATTTTTAGAGAGACTTAACAAGAAGGAAAACGCAAGTCAGATGAACAGTGACATAAAAATGGCTCGGCCGGGCACAGTGGCTCATGTCTGTAGTCCCAACACTTTGGGAGGCCAAGGCAGTGGGTCATCTGAGGTCAGGAGTTTGAGACCAGCCTGACCAACATGGTGAAACCCGTTTCTACTAAAAATACCAAAATTAGCCAGGTGTGGTTGCGGGCTTCTGTAATCCCAGCTACTCGGAGGGAGGCTGAGGCAGGAGAATTGCTTGAACCCAGGAGGCAGAGGTTGCAGCGGGCCAAGATTGCGCCATTGCACTTCAGCCTGGGTGAAAAGAGCGAAACTAACAAACAAACTAACAAAAAATAGTTCTAGGATTTGTTAGTGACTATTATATTCCTTACCCTCTCTTGGAGAGTCATGGTTTAGATTATCATGTTGGAAGCTCTAAAGAGGAAACAACAACTGTTTGATTTGATAAAGGGTTTTGAGGATAAAGAGCTATTTTGATGTGTGACGGAACATGCATTTCATTTAATTTTGCTGTCTTGTTTTCTTTTTACAGCACATCAACACAGAGTGTATTTCTTTATTTTCTTTTCCTTTTTTTTTTTTTTTCTTTTTCAAACAGGATCTTGCTCTGATCCAGCCCAGGCTGGAGTGCAGTGGTGTGATCAAGGCTCACTGCAGCCTCAACCTCCCAAGCTCAAGCAATCCTCCCACCTCAGCCTCGTGAGTGGCTGGGACTACAGGTGTGCACAACTATGCCTGGCAAATTTTTTTTTTCTTTTGATAGAGATGAGATTTTGCTATGTTGCCCAGGCTGGTCTCAAACTCCTGGGCTCAAGCAGTCTCCCCTCCTCAACCTCCCAAAGTGCTGGGGTTACAAATGTGAGCCACCACAACCAGCCTACACAGTACATTTCTTTGGGGAAGCTTATGTTATAATTTAAATAAAGTTGTAAAGAATGAACTGTGCATTAGACTTTGACAACATGCTTTGATTCCTCCAGATATTAAAACTCCTAAGTCCAGGTGGCACCACACTAATCCAGAGATTTCTGGTTTCTTTGTCCTGGTTATAGCTGTATTTGGTGCTATTTGTTCAAGGCATGTTAAGAGAATGTGCTGTGTTCTCTAGGTTCGAGTGAGTCTTAAGCTCACATGTTTATTTCTCTATGTTGGTATATGATGGTCTTGCTGTGGGATAACATAATTCAAAAGGGAGAAATATTGACAATACAGTATATAGATCTAACGGAGCAAGATATTTGCTCCATCTTTCATCTGGAGCTCCCAGCATGCAAGGTAAAAAGTGAGAAGGCAGCACCATTCAAGTGTATTCAAAAGGTTGAGAGAAGGGAATGGGAAAAGAGAGACGTGGAGTAGAAAAATAAGTATGTCCCTCCAGGATTAGAGGGACATACATTTCATGCTTTACATAGGAGAAGGTGGAGAGCAAGACAGATGACTGGAGATTATTTTGATAAACATCGATTGAGCAATTACAATAAGAAGTACCAGGGATGCCACAGAGCAGAAGCTGATACAAAAGCAAGAAACAGATTTTCCCCTCTCCATGTATTCCCGGAGAGAATGAGAGAAGAGTCCAGGGACGATATCTGAGTCCTTCTTACAGTCTGTGCTCCTAGCCTATTGCCTGGTCAGAGAGGATACTGAAAATATATGCTTTCTTCATTTGGGTAGAGTTTATTAAAATTGAAATAATTTCAAGTCTAACTGTTTTTGCTACAGAGCAAGATCCTGTCTCAAAAAGAAAAAAAAAAAGGAAAAGAAAAGAAAGAAATACACTCTGTGTTGATGTCACATATTTCTAGTTAAATCTATTGACCTGGCCACACAGAGAGGTCAGCAAATGAAAAGGAAATTAGCATTTGTTAACTGCTTAGGGAATCATATTCTACTGTGCCAGAACAATGTGTGTATCATTGACATATGGTTTGTCTTTTAATTATCACAACAACCCCTAGGAACATCTATTGTTTTATTTCCCAAGATCAGGAATCCAAATTAACTGACTCAAAGTAATACAAATAATAAGTGGAAAACACATGCTTTCAATCCAATAAGTGGAGACTTGTCATTGAAACTTTGATCAGTATCATGTGCTTATTTCACATTGCATGCCTGTATCAAAATACCTCATCTACCCCATAAATACACACCTACTATGTACCTACAAAAATTTTAAAGTAAATTAATGAAAAAAATAAATTCTGAATCCCCAACCCATAAATTGTATTCTAGTTAGTGAAATAAGAAAAGAAATCCTACATATCGACAGTAAGCAAGCACAACGAAAATAGAGAATGGTGCTCAATTACTCATACTAGACAACTGCATTCTACACTTTCAGAGAAGAATGATTGTGTGTGTGTGTGAGAGAGAGAGAGAGAGAGTGAGAAACAGAGAGAGAGAGAGAGAGAGAGAGAGACAGAGAGAGAGAGTTAAGCATTATCCTTCGTACTCACTTCATTAGCCATAATCATACATAAGTCACAAGGCTATAGCAACTCAAAGTTCATTAAAAACGCACACTGGCTGCAACTAACCATATGTCCAGTAGAGGGAGCGTACATATCACAATTGAGAGGCCGCAGCAGGTGCAAAATCCTGTTTTTGAAGGGAGCCCTGAGAGATCCGGGAAAACAAATTATCTTCAAGAGTATTTTGGAGGGAGAATTGCTCTGATTTCAAAAAAGCTCACTACCTATATGCAATTAAAAATGCATATTATTTGCTCATTTCCTAAAGTCACTGAAATCCAGTGGAGTGTCAGATGTTGCCTCTGATTCATTGTATTTTTCAAAGGCTAGAAATGGTCAACATTGTCTTGGCCATTATTGAGACATTTTCTCCCCAGACAGTGCTGTGGCATCTCCTGGCCTCATAAATATAGTGGCTGATGGTACCTACTCACCTTCCATGGGTCGACTCCTACCTATTCTCATTTCATTAGTTTTGAAGGAGAGGGTGGAACAGATCAAGAAAAGAGATAAAAGAAATGGTAGATATTCACATTTATGTAATTACATCCTTTTCCATGGAAACTTGGGAATAAAGAGGTATTTCAAGGTCATGTAGAAAAAGTAAACCTTAGTTTATTATTTTTTAGATGTATTTTATGTAACAAATTATCTGATAACTGAAGGAGGGGGAGAGGGAAATGGAGAAAGAATGCATTTTTAAGTCTGCATTTAAATACATAAAGATAATTTATTATTATCTTTATTTGTTTTTAAGGTTATTCTCATAAACTCTATTTCCATATAGCGAGCTCCCGGTTTTTCCTCTGATTTTTAAGACATTTTCTTTCCATTTCTCTCTTCCACATTTTCCTCTCTTTCATTTTCTTTTCTCTTCTCCTCTATAGTATCTATTATTTTTTCTCTTTTAAAAACTGTGGCATGTTCCCCAAGGCATTCTCCCATTTCACACACAGATTAACTTAGTCAGCTTTTTTACACAAGTTGCCAGGCTTCTGACAGTATCCCCATTATACGGCATCAGTTCCATATGATTTGAAACAGTGTGAGGAAGACATACGATACCCAAATTCCACTTCTCATTCTAAAGAAGGTGATCTCTGTCTAAAAGGGAGAAGTAGCTGCATCCAAAGGCTTCTGGGCTCAGGTGGGAGACCAAATGATGGCTGTGACAATTATCTTACAAAGTTGGAAAACTCAGAATACTAAGTGGGAAACAGACACTTTGATGCTGGGATTTTAAGTGCATGAACAGAACAGGAAGACACAGTAGAACAATTAAGGGCAAACGAGGATAAGAATATAGGTCTGGTTGTTACTGGAGAAAAGAAATGCTGGTGGTCAGGTTAAAGCTGGCATAAGAGTGCTAACTCTCCAACTGATTGCACTACTTGGGTTAGATCATTTACAATTCTCCAAACCTCATTTTCCTTATCTATATAATGGGAATAAACATTTTCACATCCACATGTTTGGCATGAGAATAAAATGAGCAATGAATAGAGAGATGCATATTAAAGAACTTAAATATGACTAAGAATGTAGTTTTAGAAAATGCTGTAATGAGGTAGGGAGGGCACAGGCTTTGAAATCTGAGATTCTAGTCTCTTTTACATCACTTTCCAGACATTTAACCTCAGCAGAACTTAGAGGAAGATGCAAAGCTTTTAAACCCAAGTTATGCTTCTGACCTGCTATGTGATCTTGGAAAAGTCATATAAACTTTTGAATTTCTGTTTCTGGAATAGAAATTATTTGGAAAATGAGCATAAGTAGTTTCTATTTTAAAGTTGCTAAGACTGAATATGATTATCTATGTGGAAGAGTACTGCAGTCAGAAAGGCTGTTTGTCACCTCTTCTATTTTCCTAGCACCATAAAGCCTTTTTGCCCCTCTTGCTGGGGTCTGAATTGATTTAACTCTCCTAACTTCAGCCAGGCAGTCAGCTTGTTCCTTTCTGTAATAAGAACTTTCCAAAAATATAGTCTTTGTTCTAGCCATTGTTTAGTGTGTTGTTCCTTCATTGATTTTTTGCTGTATGCAATGTACTAGTACCCAAGCTTGGAGCAAAATCGCCTGTCACATACAACTCTCCTGGCCTGGCTCATATTATATCCTGGAGGAAGATGCAGATGCTATTATACCCCTGGCTCATACAAAATCTTTCTAGCCCCCTTCCAAAGAGCACCCTTACGTTATCTCTAATAGATGCTCTAGAACTCTAGCTGCAAAGACTACTGCAGAACTTCCTTCTCAGTGTCCCAATAAGCAATTTTAATTAATCTTCATTCCCACTTCACTGAAACAATAGAAGCCATCTAGTGTGACCACCTCCTCTTTACAAAGCTTTGCCAATTTTGTTGCCAAACATATATGTTTTCCTATTCTCATCTTAATCTTTGACCATTTTCTTCTCTTTCTCCTTTGTCTTGTGGACATTCCTAAAGACTTAGACATATGTACTTCTAGTCTTCTAGCTTTTCTCAAATGTATGTAGTAAATACATCCATTCCTGTGGAGTCAACAGTCACTTTTGTGTACATGAGTTAAAGTCAGTGTCTTTGGCTTTCTTCTCTTTTACAAGCTGCAGTTTTTCATATCCAGCTGCCCTCTGGACATTTCAAGATTACTCTGTTGTTTAGAACATGGTGTAGAAAAACAAAAGATGCATTACCCCATTCTTTGAAAGTGTATTATTTTTTCCAGTGCCACTATAACAAATTTAGCAGATTAAGACAAAATAATTATATTAGCTCACAGTTTTGCAGGTAAGAAAGTCAACACAGCATGGTTAGATTCTCTGTTTGGAGTCTTAGCAAACTATAATCAACATATCTGCTGGGCTGTGTTTCTCATCTGGGGCTTGCGAGCCTCTTTCAATCTCACTGGGTGGAATCATTGTTTTCTTCTCAGGCTTTCCATGTGACCCTTTTTATGTAGAGCTCATCTCATGCTTCCAATCTCTCTGATGTCCTTTTCTGCTCTTAAAGATTCATTTGCTTACATTAGCCCTAACTAGGTAATCCAGGATAATCTCCCTATTTTAAGATCAATTTATTAGTAATGTTAATTATTAAAACATTGCCATTAAAAGTAATGGCAAAAACTGCAATTGCTTTTGCACCAACCTAATACAGTTTCAGAGTCCCTTTTGCCATACGAAGTAATGCAGTCACAATCCTGAAGAGCAGAATGTGGTAGAATATGATTGGTGGGTCATAGTTTTTCCTACCAAAAACATTACTGAAGACACATCCGCCATAGAAGACCAGAGCTGAAAGAAATATTAGGGACCACCTTGTCCAGTCTATTTTCTAGGTTAGGAAAATTGAGATCCAGTTAGTAAATAGACATCCCAAGGTTACCTGCCTTGGGATGACAACATTGTTGCTCTTTTCATTGCTTCTCATGTGCAGCACTTGCCGTACTTTCATTTATTCTCATTAATTTCATTCCTTAAAAATCTTGCCATTTTATTTATCCTGTTGAAATTATATGTAATCATGAGTCTTCCATCTATTATACCAACTGTGCAACTAAGATACAGGTTTTCATTGACTAAAACTGCTAATAAAAATCTTAACAAAAGATAATAAAAATATTCATGGAGCTCTGAATGAAGCAACTAGAAGGAAATTAGAAGGCAGCATGTGAATAGTAGTACCTATGTACACATACTTACACATACAGTTACATACACAATGAGAATGTAGAGTGAAGAGTGTTTAGTTGACACAAAGTGAGTCTTAAATGTTTCCCTTGAGATGAGTTATGAAGGAAGATAAAAATACATTGGCAGAAAGTAAAGAACGTGTTACTATGAATGGAGAAGGCACAGATGTGAAAACTGATTAAGTCAAGAGCATGAAACAGATTGGATTTTATTTTCTGGATTGGAATCCCCTTTTGAGAAATGATGGATAAGGTTGACTACATAAGAAGGAATCATTTTCTAGAAGGATTTGGATCTCAGTCCAGAGGAAAGCACATAGATTGGTTTTTGGAAAAGTAGGCTGAACTGGTTGGCCATTTGTCAGCCATGTGTAACAAGGAGAGAGACTCCAGTGAGAACAAACCAGGAAGTGGTTGCAGAATTCCAGATTTAAATTACAAAATGTGGGAGGGCAGTAGTAATGAAAAAGAATGAGAAATCAGGGAAACAAGAGGAATGAGAAAAAAGGTTTTGTTGACTGAATGAGGTGCACATATGAAAGAAAGTAGTTCAAGTAAGTACAGGAATTTCAGTCTGGTAGATCTGGGACATGTATGTGACAACACCAGACATGGGGAAGGTAGAAAGTTTTCTTATCTATGGGACCTCATTCTAAGGCTGACATACACAAAATAGAAGGACTGTAATAAATGTAGGCAATTACACAAGTTATCACTCCTACTCTGTTTGTTTTCATTTTATTTCCCATAAGGAGACTGTTATTTATTTTATAATTGGGTGGTCATTAGGCTGAGATGACTCCAGCATCTTGAGTTCCTACACAAGCAAACTGAAGCCCAATAGAAACAGTAAAAAATACCTTAAACTGATACAGTCAGAAACCACCAACAAACCGCCACCCAGAGACTTTCCATTCTAGCCAATCAAATTATTTTCTTTGGCTTGCTTCTACAAACACCTACAAGTTTTCTCCCTCTTCCTCCTCCCCCAGTGAAGTGCTGAATGACTTGCAGTCGAATGATGCTCAATTCATGAATTGCTGAATGCTCAAATAAACTCACTAAACTTTTAATGTGCCTAAGTTTACCTTTCAACAAGACCAATTGTTGATTTAAAAAAATCATTAAAGGATGAAATAATTATCTGGACTTTGTTGTGTGTGAGGAGGTTTTTAATATAGATGAAATTAATGCTTGAAAAACTTTATGGAAAGAAGACTGGAAACTAAGACCTACCTTTCTAGATGTCTTGCTACATTTTAATTTGTAGACTTTTTTTTTTTTTTCTTAAATTCCTTTCTCATGGCTGCCCTAAAACTCTCACATTCTTATTCCAAGCAATGCCTATGGTTTTCTTGTTAATATCACCTGCATTTCCATGGGATTGACCAGGATATTGGGATAAACTGACTTCATCCATTGTTTTTAGTAATTTGACAAAAGCTACAAAAGTGCAAATGGCTGGAGATAAAAATGTTCCTGAGGTACATTTTATCATGAATGGGTACATTCCCATTCACCTGTTTATTGTAATATACTAGTCAATTGGCCTCTGGTTTCCACCCCCTCTGCTCCTTTAAATTAAATTTCCTAAAAATCAGACTTCGATAATATGACTTTTGTTAAAAAATATCAAACAACTTTTAGTTGCTTCTTATTGCATAGAGTACATGACTCTGATTCTTAATGTGGTCCACTTTCTGATATATCATTTTTGTTTTTTCTCCCAGTATTTTTTTTAAACTTTTTAATTTCTTCTTTGAAGCAAGTAACCTGGCTACGTACCTGCTTTGTTTCAGGGGAGGTCTTTGGCAGTGAGGCAATCAGAAGTTGCCCTCAAAGTACGCTTTTCCCTGGCTTTTGTTTTCTAAAAGCCAGAGAAGTTTGGAATAAACAACTTAGGGGAAAAAAGCTAAAAAGTAGGAGATATGTATAACATGCAGTGTTTTTAATTTATGTAGAGGTCAGTGTGAATTTAGGAGTAGGTATGATGGTTTTAGGTTTTTAGTATAGATGAAATTAATGCTTGAAAAACTTTATAGAAAAATAAAAAATATTTTTTTCAAAAAAGCCAAAAATAATTTCTCTTGTGTAGTCAAAAATTACTCTTGCCCAGATGACTTAAATAAATATATCCAGCTTTGTTCTCTCATGCAGTCTCCAGTCCTTCACATCCAGCTGCCCACTACACAATTCATTCTCCTTCTCCCCCTTTTCCTCCTTCTTCTTCTTCTTCATTTTTTTGTAGACATCTTTGACCAAGTTTCAGAAGTATATTTCTATTCCTGACTTGCTATATTATTTTTATAATGGAATGTTTAATTTGATCATAATGCTGTTGCTATGTTTATTGAGGTAATCACATACTTCTCCTTTTGTCCTTTTGTCTGTATGAAGTAAATTAAATTACAGATTTTTCGGATAATGTATTACCCCTTGATACCTGATATAAAGTCAACTAGGTGCTGGTGCATTATATTTTTCACACATTTATGCATTTTTTAAATTAGTGTCTTGTTTAGGATTTTTGTCTCTACATTTATTACTGAGATTGTTTTAGACATTTCCTTTCTAATGTGCTTGGTTTTAGTTTCTGTGTTATTCTAGTCTTATAAAATCAGGCAAGTTTTCTCTATTTCTACTCACTGGAAATACTTTTCATAATGTTAGAATGACTTCTTAAAAGTTTGGTAGACCCTTCTATGAAATTGTCTAAGCTAAATCTTTTCTTTATAGAAATATTTTTAACTGTTGGGTCTAATTTTTAATGATTGATAATAAAAGTATCGTACTCCTATAGTTCTTCTTAAATCAGTTTTGACATGTTGTATTGTAAAGGATGTGTCCATTTTTCTTAAATTTTCAAATTTACTGAACATGAACTTGTTTATATACTTTTGTTATAATTGTAATCCCTTTATGTCTACTTTATCTTTTTTTTTCTCTCTCTCTTTTTTGGCAAGGTCTACCTCTGTTGCCCAGGCTGGAGTGCAGTGGCACAATCTTGGCTCACTGCAACCTCCACCTCCTGGGTTCAGTGATTCTTATACCTCAGCCTCCTGAGTAGCTGGGATTATAGTCACACTCCACGCCTGGCTAATTTTTGTGTTTTTAATAGAAATAGCGTTTCAACATGTTGGCCAGACTGGTCTCAAGCTCCTGGTCGGAAGGAACCCACCTGCCTCAGTTCCCAAAGTGCTGGGATTACAGATGTGAGCCACTGCACCCAGCCAATTTTATCTGTTTTTATAGATTCTGAGAAGTTTCTATTTGTTAGCCCTTTCACAGTAATATATGCTACCTTTATTGGTTTATGGGGTTTTTTTGTTTTTGTTTTTGTTTTTGTTTAGAGACGGAGTCTAGCTCTGTCGCCCAGGCTGGAGTGCAGTGGCGCAATCTCGGCTCACTGCAAACTCCGCCTCCTGGGTTCACTCCATTCTCCTGCCTCAGTCTCCCAGGTAGCTGGGAATACAGGTGCCCGCCACCAAGCCGGCTAATTTTTTTTTTTTTTTTTTTTTTTTTTAGTAGTGGCAGGGTTTCACCGTGTTAGCCAGGATGGTCTCGATCTCCTGACCTTGTGATCTGCCCGCCTCGGCCTCTCAAAGTGCTGGGATTACAGGCGTCAGCCACCGCACCCTGCCTGTTTTTATTTTATCTTAATTCTTACTTTGTTAATTTATTCTACTGTATTTTAAAATATATTTTCTTACTATTCTCTTTGAGTTTATTCTGATGTTGTTTTTATACATTTTTGAAGAGGAGTTAGCTCACAGTTTTAAGGAATTTCCTTATAATTTTATCTGGAATGTAGTTGTATTATAGTCAGCAGGTCTATCCACGTGTCTGGTTTTCCAGACTGTCCAAATGGAAGAATTCTTAGAAGTAAATTTCTCCAGCAGTGAAGACAAAAGAGCTGCTGTGTTCTAGGTACTCTGACCACACCTGAAGTATCACATTTAGTCATGTATATAGTTTGAAACAGACATTAACAAATGTAAGATGTATACTCTTTAAAGTAAACAGGGTGGTGAGATATCTGAAATTCATGACATATGAGGAAATATTAAAATCACTGTTGATATTGGACCTAAAAATTAGAATTGGGGGTAGGGTTGGGGATAGAAAATCTTCAAGTTTTTGAAGCTCTGTAGAACGAGAGATTGAATTATTATTATTATTATTATTATTATTATTATTTGCTTCTATATGACTGAAAAAAGTTTATCTGAAAAAGTTTAGAAACTAGATTGTGATCCAAGAATTATATAACCACTAATAAGCTCCCTGGTGGCAGAAAATTTATTGTTACAGGAGTTGTTCAGAGTCTGGCCCATTATGTAACTGAATATTGTGGTGGAATATCATGAATCATTTAAAAAGTCAAATGTGATAACTCTAAGGTCCCTTCCCAAATTTGGAACTTTATGATTTCAAGCTTAATGATCATTGAAAAGAGATCCTGTATCTCTTTTAGCTTTTGTTTTGACCATATTATCTAAAACATCTTAAATGAGTACTATGAATACTAAAAAGGAATTACTGAATGAATAAATCTGCCATAACAGCAGCAAATATGCTATAAATGGTGTTTTGCCTTTTCTGCCTTGTCTATAATTAACGCAGCTATGCGCCTTAAAAGAGGTGTGTGTGTGTGTGTGTGCGCGCGTGCACATACATGTGTGTAGGAGACAAGTGGGAGAAGATAATCTGTTAAAATTCAAGCACTGAAAGTATTTCTTATTCAGGGTAAGTAAAATCCTCCAATGCCTCAATTCAGTGACACTCTGGGAATGTTTTATGGATCAGGTTCATCACCTGTTAGCAACTGGACTGAAAGACTGAGCTACTTTTGATGGATGGCCCTTCTGAGTCTGTTTTTAAAAGAGTACCCTTGGCTCACCCCTTCTTAACTACTCCATTTATCTGGCGTTCTGATAATCTTCCTTCTGCTGGTTTCTGAGTCAGTGTAGGACATATGCTTTCTTCAGTAAACTTTTGTCTGCCTTCCTATTTTGGCTGTAAATTATTTACAGGAACTATGAGTCTGCCCATTTTTCAGCTTGTGGATATCTATTAGATAATTGTATCTTGTGGCCCCTAATTTCAGTCATCATCATCTCATCCCTGGATTACTGCAGTAGCCTCCTAATTAGTTGTGTCCTGCTTCCAGTTGTGTCCTTCTCACCTTCAATCCAATTTCTTTCCTACCTCCCAGTGATCTTTCAACAACAAAAATGTTGACGGCGCAACTTCCCCATTTACCCTGCTGCAATGGTTGTGCATTACCTAATACAGCCCGAGGTCCTGAGCACACCCTAAGGGAGGCTGCGACCATTCCTCTGCACCCTGCCTTCCTCCCCTGTGTCCTTTCTCACCATTCCCCCACCACGTCGGGCTCTAAGATTGTCAGCAGATATTTTATGCTTTTAAAATATTTTACTTTTCTAGTCACAGTGTTAAATTCTGAGAAATCTTTTGGCTCTCTGATTATTCTTTTTTCATAGCAGCATATTTCTGTTTTGTTGACACAATATCTGGAATCTGGTTGAAGACAATTGTTTTACATTTTCTTTTCCTAAAAAGTCTTTTTCCTCCTATTGTATTGTTTTTCTTCTTTATTCTTTTTTGCTTGTTTATTTTTTATTGATATGTAATAGTTATACATATTTTAAGGGTACTTGTGAAACTTTCATACATGTATACAATGTGTAATGATCAAATAGGTAATTAGGCTATGCATCACCTCACACATTTTTCTTTATGTTGGGAATATTATAATTCTCCTATTTTAGCTATTTCGATATATGCAATAAATTATGATTAACTACAATTTACCTGTTGTCCTGTCAAGTATTTGAACTTATTCCTTTTATACAACTGTATTTTTGTACCACTTAACCAACTTCTCTTTACCCTCCTTCCCGCTTCCCTTCCTGCCCCTGGTAACTACTATTCTGCTCTCTGCCTCCATGAATGGTCTTCAGTTGTTGATAGTGATTCTTCTCTTGGTTTCTGTCGAGATCTTTGCACAAACTGTTCACAGAACTCACACTGATAATGCCAATTGAGTGTGGTTTAGGAACTCACACTGATAATGCCAATTGAGTGTGGTTTAGCAAAAAAAAAAAAAAAAAAAAAAAAAGCTTGCTTCAGGAGAGAATGTTGTAGACATGCATGACAAGGGTGAATCTTAGGCAACAAAGATTCTTTGTTAAATGATCTTAACCTCAGCTCCAGGCTACCATCCTGCCAGGTTAGTCAGAATTCTATCAGTACCTCAGTCATTCTGCTGGCTCATTTTCCTGATTCCCTTATACTGAATAATATATTCTCTATATTTCTACAAAAATAGTTTTACTGTATGTCTAATATAGTTAAAGCATTCCTGTTTCAGATATTCCAATAGCTATATATTGTCAATAAAATGAAATAAATGGTAGACTTTCAGTTTTTCTCCCAATAGCTGTCTTTTCTTTGTTCCTGTACCATTAGTTACTTATCTTCAAAGTATATTTCTAGCCTGCCTTCAAGCTAGATCTGCCCCTTTGACCAAACTCAAGGCAGTGGGATGATAAATGGAAATGGTGTGTATAAGTCAAGGTCATTCTGAGTACAGAGATATTGCTCTGTAATCTGACCCCTGCTTCCTTCTCTATTCTTATATCTTACCCTTCCTGAAGCTTCATACTTTAATAATATCAAGTGAGTTGTATTGTGTTGTTTGCTTGCTACTCTATGCTTATCAACTTTTACTCTTTTTGCTCAGCTGATATAAAATACTCTGTCCCATTCTTCTTCTTCTACTTTTAGAGCTTTATTTCCTCTAAGAAGTTTTTTATTTTATTTTATTTTTAATTTTTTGTCTTCTTCGTTTGCCTTGGCTCTACGCTGGGTGAAATACTACCCCTGTGAGCTCCCCCCATACCAGATATATTGATATTTCTTATTTATATATCTAGTTTTTCAATTAGGCTAAAAGTATTCAGGGTGAGTAAAATCCTCCAATGCCTCAATTCAATGACACCCTTGAGGCTAAAAGTTCCTCAGGAAAGCTACTGTGTTGTATCCATACCTGTAACTTTAATACCTACCAAGTTACTTGGCACTTAGTCCATACTAAACTGAACTGCTTCTTTTATTGACTCTGGTAGTGCAAATGTTCAGGTGGCAGAGGGCCTGGGAGCATCATGATTGGTTAAATACATATAGCAAGGAGCTGTGGAGAATGACACCCTTCAAGAGGATATCAAGAGTAAATCTTTTTCCAGTATAAAGAAAAATATCTTTAGTTATGTGTTTCCATTTCTTGCTGTACTTGACCCTCCAGGTGCATTCTATCATTCACATTTCTTGTTTTTTCTCTTGTTCTTTATCCACATTCTCTTACTTTATTCTTCCTTTTGCAGAACATGCTGCCTTCACATTTCAAACTTGGATATTTGAGGTTTGCTTTTTATCACTATTTCATAAAGTGTCACAATTCCATTGGGTCACAGAAAGCAACATAATTCTAATGTTATTTGCCTTAAGTCCAGAGGAGTGATAGGATTGGTTAGGTGACATTTTGTTGAAGACAAAGAAGAAGAAATGTTTGGGGGAAAAAATTCCTGATATGGCATAATATTATAACATCCTGTTATAATTGCCAAATGATAATTGTCACTAGTTTTTATAACAGATATTTAATTAATCAAAATTTCTGGTTAAGTGCCTCCAATTATGAATAATCCATCAGTTATCCTGCACAGAGTTAAGATTAGCATCCAAGGATTTTCCTCCATATTTCCTTCCAGAGGCAATGGAATTGTAAGTCTTAGTATTTTAGCTCTTCAAATTTGGCTGATGGTTTTATTGGTGGTTATGCTATCTTCAGTAGTTTAGGGATCTAAAGCATATCTTTATCTTCACACAATAGAGACTGCATAAATCTAACTTTTCTATATACAGATTTTACAATAAAATTATTAATTTATGCAACATTTACTTATTGAGAAACTGCTAAATATATGCTTTGACTTATTCCATAAGTTCTTACTATTTTTTCCCTGCCTCACCTTTTTATTATTATTTTTTAAATTCTTGTCTGGCAGTCTGCAGCTGTCCTCAGAGTCCCTGGTAAACTCCAGATCTCTCTGTCTCTCTCTTTCTCTCTCTCTCTCTCTTTGTTTTTCTCTTCTCACAATGCAGTCTTGGTTATTTGACTTGATATCCTCAGCTCTAACTTGCTCAGAAGTTATTGCCCTGGCCAGGCTTTGGGGCACACTAGTTGCCTTAGTGATGAATGCAGAGGCTTATTCCTTCCATCCAAGGTTTGAGTTAGATTTTAGGGTTGAAGGTTTGCCTTTCAAAGAACAAGTCCTAACAGGGCATCTAATGCCTACAAGTCTCTAAAGCTATGAAGAACATTGCCCTCTTTCCTGCATGCATTGAGATAAAACTCCTTTCTCTTCTTTTACTCCATTGCCTTCCCTCTTCTGTGGATCTGGAATGGTTGCTGGAGTGCTGGGAATTCATGCTAATAATGAGTTCTCCAGAGCGACTTTTCCTTTTTTTTTTTCTCCTTTCCTCCTACTTTTTTTTCCTCGAGTGTCTAGCTCTGAAAAGAATAATTTATCAAATCGTTTTTATTCAACTTTGGAGGAACAAGAAAGAGGAATGGGGAGAGAGAAGCCCTTTTGCGATTTTATTTTTTTTTTTTTTTTTTTTTTTTTTTTTTTTTTTGAGACGGAGTCTTACTCTGCCGCCCAGGCTGGAGTGCAGTGGCCGGATCTCAGCTCACTGCAAGCTCCGCCTCCCAGGTTTAGGTCATTCTCCTGTCTCAGCCTCCCCAGTAGCTGGGACTACAGGCGCCCGCCTCGTCGCCCGGCTAGTTTTTTGTATTTTTTAGTAGAGACGG
>NC_045435.1:32879518-32889412 GCF_002776525.5 Piliocolobus tephrosceles | reverse complement strand
GCAGTGAGCTGAGATCCGGCCACTGCACTCCAGCCTGGGCGGCAGAGTAAGACTCCGTCTCAGCCTCCCCAGTAGCTGGGACTACAGGCGCCCGCCTCGTCGCCCGGCTAGTTTTTTGTATTTTTTAGTAGAGACGGGGTTTCACCATATTAACCAGGATGGTCTCGATCTCCTGACCTCGTGATCCACCCATCTCGGCCTCCCAAAGTGCTGGGATTACAGACTTGAGCCACCGCGCCCGGCCCCCTTTTGCGATTTTAATTGCTTGCAGTGTATGTGTGAGGCTCTCGCTCAGCTTATCAAAGCTCACACAGCTGAGGCCCCGAGCTCACTGCTTGGCGTTGCCTCGACAGAGTGGCTGGCCTCCACGGATGGACCAGATAATGCCTCAGCTATCTGATGGCTTTAGTGCTTAGGAGGTTAATTCAACTGATGAATTGGAAAATTGGGAAGGGTAGGAGGAAGGGAATAGGGGCTGCTTCCCAGGGTCTTTAGAATCATTAAAATTTTGTTAAAATTAAGGATTATTTCTCCCTTTTTCCTTTTTAGGACTTAACAAGTTTTAATATTTAAGGAAGAAAGTAATTTATTCCTTAGTACTAAGATGATAATAATGTGAATTAGAGTATATTGCTTGATTTACCATTATTGTTTTCTAATACCTGGGAAAATTTCTACAAAATAAGCCTCTTTGAGGAAGCTAGACATCCAAGGAAAACTTACAGTTACAGAAGAAAAGGCTGAGACACAATTAAGTATTCCAATTAAGGCATAATTGTGTATTCTAAGATGATGGTGACAAGATGGTCACACTTTTTAAAAAAGCAGAATAGGACGGTATACAGTAAAGTATACTGCAAGAGAAACGGGTGGGCAAATAGAAACTATGAAAACAAGTGGAATATAAAAATGGTTTGGGAGCAGCTTATGGAATCACTAGCAACAGAAGGACTGAAAAAGTGATATTTTAAAAAGTATATTTTATAGGTGCAAGTGGTGGTCAAAATTAGCTGGTACCTTTTTTTTTTTTTTTCCCCAAGATCTTACGTTATCTTTAGGAAGCACAGAATTTCTCTGTGGAGATATTTATGTGACTGGGCAGGGAAAAACAGAGAAAAGGCATATGCTTGTCCACATGCAGTTCTCTCTTTGTGCTCCACAACATGTTTGTCTTCTTCCATGGTGGTTAAGAGCATCACCTTTGAAGCCAAGCAATCCAGGGTCATATCCTGGTCTACTGCTTTATAGCTGTGAGGACTTCAGCATGTTGCCTAAACTCTCTGAACTTTAAAGTTCTAGTCTGTAAAATTAGGATAATTAAAATAATTGTATCACAGTGTCGTAATAAGAATGAGATGTGTTAATATTGCAGCTTTGTGGGAGTGGCACCTGGCACATAGTAAATCCTCTATTATTGTCATAGTACAAAATAAGTAAGTTCTTCCTCAACTTAACTCATTTGTGATGCAGGATTAGACCCCAAAAATGTCTACCTTCTTGTGTAGGTGTGTTTCTGCTAACTCATCAATATCAGTAGCACTAAGACTATATAGTGTGGTGATGGTGATCATTATTACAATTATCTCTCCTTAGTGGTATAGACACTTGAGTTAGGCCAAGCACAAGAAGGCAGGCCAGGTGATTATGGGGTGTAATAGAACGTGCTTGGATATTGGGGTCCAACGGACCTGGCTGGGTTCAATGTCAGCTTTTTCTTTGACTGTGAGTGATTCACTTAACCTTTTTGAGCCCCAGTTTTCTCAACTTAGAAAAACGATTTTGAGGCTAAGGAAGAAGTTGGTGATGATTAGAAATGCAATCACAGCCACAGTGGACTCCTTTATATAAAGAATCAGACAATGCATGCTTATCACTGCAGAATCTGGTATTAATGGGTAACCATTAGGGGAAAGAGTTTTATCTGAAAGGTTTTAAAAATAACATGCTTATAACATCTTTCAAATAAGATAATTTATAGGTGTTATTTCTGTCAAACCACTTAATATATATTTCACATTTAAAAATTAAGAACTCTTTAGCTACTATTTCAATTAAATTGTTTAATTGGAGGCAGAATATGGGCTTATTGCTTGTCATTTATATCTGATAAAGAACCTGTGTTTCCTGGTTAATTCAATTTAAAATGAATTCCATCACTTTAAATATATTAGGAGAAGGGGAAAAAGCCTTTCTCTCATGAAAGCAACAATGGAGCAATCTATTATTAAATGTAGAAAATGATGCTAATGTAACCTGATGGCTGAGATTTCAAAACACAAAAATCAGGAAATTCAGAGTTCCGTTTCCCACAGCAACCGTAACTCCTCTCCCCTTGAGCATATGTAACATTTCCTAATATCAAATACGTACTTAGTCCTAAATTATTATATATGCACAATGGGGCCAAATTACAGTCACCACAGATGCCAGAAATGTAAAATTTCTCGCATCTGAGTACTTGAGAATTTAAGTTTTACTGGTTTTTTTCTTTTCTTCTTATTTGTATTTTACTTTATATTCATTGTTTAAGATCCTATTTTGATGTACTGAAAATATTGTCACTATCTTCAACTTTGATTTTCTGCATATGATTTAATAAATGTGTCAGAAACGTGACAGTAATTAATTCTATCTGCGCATGATTTGGCAACGAACTATGTGCAAGACCCAATTCGGTGCTCTTTAATTGAAGATTGCACTCAGTGCTCAGGTCCCTCAGTTTGCAGCTTCCTACTTGGCCCTAAAAACCATCGGCAAGACTGACTACATTTGGCACCACAGGTAACAGTTTTTGTTCGAAAGTAGTATTTAGAATGACTCTCCATAAAATCTGCTATTATTAATATGCACAACCCATGCCCTATCCAAATGTACTTCTTTGATTAAGAAAGAAAAAATACAACTAGCCCTTTGGTTATTAAATTTCTTAAGTATATACTTTTCAATCCTTCTAAACTTTCTTCAGTTAATGTAGCTAAAACACCAAAAAAAAAAAAAAAAAAAAAAAGAGATCCATAATAAGCAGTATTAGTCATTATAAAAATCAAATTCTAGTTTTTAAAGGTGTTATTTCAGATCAGCTATTTGGTACTAGATAGCAACCTACAGAGATGCCTGGCCTTAATCTTTTGCTGTCAAGGGGCCTGAAGGGAAAGGAAGTTGCAAAAATAGCCAGGCATTTACAATTTAAAAATCTTATGGATCATTGGATTAAAAATTCTGCTTCATGGAATTTGTCCAAACCATCTAATCAGACAAGAGCACCAAGATGTATGTGCAGAAATAAGCGTCACAGCTAGACTGTAATATTAAAAAGAAAAGAGAGAAAAAAATAACAAAATATTGAGGTATTAGCACTGATTGATGAAATACTGATATAACACCATGCTAAGCAGCACTTAACAATTATGATTTAGGTATATATTTATAATTTATCATGAGAAATGTTTCATAATACATTGTTAAATTGTTTTAAAAATACAAATTTCAAAGCCTGAATAAGCACTGTGATCTAATTTGGGAATATGGATATATATGTAATTTATATATATATGTATATGCTTATGTATATATGTATGTTTGTATGTATAGAACATGAAAAAATGGTCAGGAAAGGTGTCCATAATGTTGACAGTTTTTACCTCTGAATGCTGGAATTTCAGATAATATTTTTTTATTATAATTTATCTGTAGAGTTTGAATTTATTTCCATAATTATATATAACTTTAATTATCAGAAAAATACATTAAAATACTTTAAAACTGTATATGTTTACATATAGACATAAATATGTATGCATAGATATATATGGCAATGTGATAGCTCTCGTTGTACTACAGCAAACACACTGCAACCACAGACTCTGACATGGTCAAAGCTCACACAATTCAACAGTTGAGGCTTTGCTTTCTGGCCAGGTCATGAGAATATGTTAGTGTCAAGTAAATAATATAATTTTACCTAAAGTGTCCTCACTTAGGTGGGGATTCAGGGATCATAGAGTTAAGGCCCAGATTTTCAAGATAAGTGACAGTTTTAGAAGAGGCCGAATAGAGAAAGACCTGGAAGTGCTGGGTATTTACTCACAGTTTGAGTTAAAGGGCACTGGGAGCATATGGGGTTGGGAAGATGCAGTGGTGGGTACTGCTATCAAAGCAAATGTCATGAGTTAGAAATGAGCAGGGGAAATCATTTTAAAGGAACATGGATATGATGGGAAGTTAGTATAGATTTTAAGGACGTGTTTTGGATTGATTAGTAGGAAGAGTGGCTGTCAAAAGCGTAGCCTTAGAATATAGTTCAGTCAGAATTTATTGAATGCTTATTTACCAAAAAGCCAGCCAAGCACTGAAGAAGATATTTAGCAATCAAGAGCAAGAAAAAGGAAGACAGCCTGATAGAATGAAGAGATAGTGTCTAATGAATAAGCGTTAAGCCCTTGCTTAGAACACCGGAAGCAAGACTGAGCCACCACAGCAGGAAATCTTCCATCGAAATTTTACACTGTCTTTCTTTCTTTTCTTCCCACTGCCATTAGCCTAACCTGAGCTGTTGTATTCCTTCTTAACTCATTATGCAAATTTTTTGTATATCTGTCATTTGTCAGAGACTGTGGCAAATATTTGCATCATGCTGACAAATAATATCCAGTCCTGCCTTGGAAGGTTACAGTTTGCTGGGAGAGTTGGAGAAGAGAAAAGGAGGTCTTCAAGCATTATAAGTACAATGACATGAAGAAATACAATGGGGCAACTAATTCAGACTTTTGCCTTGGGATAGGTGTTTTGTTTTTTCTATCTTACTCCTTCAGTGGCTTTCTAATTTATAGACCTTGCCTCTTCTCCTTTTCAAGCATCTTAATGCTGATATTTGATTCAAAAGTTCTTAAAAATTAATTTTATTCTGTCTCTTCCTTGTTCATGAAATTAAATTAACTCTATATTCTCTTTTTTATACATTTTGAACAGTTAAGGTCCTTCTACAGTGTCACGGTTTTATATTTCTATTCAAACTCATAGTTCTTCATTCATTCACTTAGGTGTTCATGTTCCCCACTATTGAGGGGCTTTCAAATTGCAAGACAAATTATATATATATATTCCCTGCTGTCTAAGAGCTCATGGCTCAACACAGGGTAGAAATATGTAAAAATGAATACAATAAATGTATAGTGCTGAGACTGAGTATGTATAGGAAGCAGTAGAAATGAGCATTGTGAACTCTATCTGAGAAAGTAACAATATAACTATTAGAAGAGGCAGTTCTTGGACTTGGTCTTAAAAGATGAGTTTCAGTTTGCAACTTGAAGAATGGTTTTCTTTGTTAAAGATGAACATACGTAAGAGCATTAATAAACCAAGAAACTTGTGATTTGGAAAAGAAGTTGACATTGAGATTGAGCTCAAAATAACAGAAAACTTAGGCTGTGGAGATGTATAGAGGCTGAATCATAGCAAGGTCTCTTTATCACACCTACTAAATGTTTGTAGTCATGACCTTTACTGAATGGTTCTAAGAGACAAAGAGACATGACCAGATTTGGACTTTTGGCAGTATGGAATATAGACAGGATGTGTTAATCCACTCTCACACTGCTATAAAGGACTACCTGAGACTGGGTAATTTATAAAGGAAAGAGGTTTAATTGATTCACAGTTCCACATGGCTGGGGAGGCCTCAGGAAATTTACAATCACGACAGAAGGGGAGGCAAACACGTCCTTCTTCAAATGACAGCAGGAAGAAGAAGTGCAGAGCAAAGTGAGGGAAGAGCACCTTACAAAACCATCAGATCTTGTGAGAACTCACTCACTATCATGAGAACAGAATGGAAGTAACCATCCCCATGATTTAATTACCTCTCACCAGATCCCTTCTATGATACATGGGGATTATGGGAACTACAATTCAAGATGAGATTTAGGTGGGACCCAGCCAAACCTATAATTTCACCCTTAGCCCCTCCCAAATATCATGTCCTCAGATTTCAAAACATGATCATTACTTCTCAACAGTCTCCCAAAGTCTTAACTCATTCCAGCATTAATACAAAAGTCCAAGTCTAAAGTCTTATCTGAGACAAGGCAAGTCCCTTTGCCTGTGAGTCTGTAAAATCAAAAGCAAGTTAGTTACTTCGAGATATAATGGTGTACAGTCTTTGGGTAAATACACCTGTTCCAAATGGGAGAAATTGACCAAAACAAAGGGGTGACAGGTTCCATGCAAGTCAGAAATCCAATAAAGCCGTAATTATACTTTAAAGTTCAAAAACGATATCCTCTGACTCCATGCCTCAAATCCTGGTCACACTGATGCAAGAGGTGGGCTCCCATGGCCTTCAGCAGCTCCACCCCTGTGGCTTTGCAGGGTATACCTTCCCTCCCGGCCGCCTTCACAGCTAGTGTTGAATGTCAGCTTTTCCATGTGCATGGTGCAAGCTGTCAGTGGAGCTACCATTCTGGGGTCTGGAGGATGGTGGTCCTCTTTTCACAGCTCCACTAGACAGTGCCCCAGTGGGGACTCTCTCTGGGGGCCCCAACCCCACATTTCTGTTCTGCACTGCCCTAGCAGAGGTTCTCCATGAGGGCTCTGCCCCTGCAGCAAATTTCTGCCTGGACCTCCAGGTGTTTCCATACATCCTCTGAAATCTATGCAGAGGTCCCCAAGCCTCAATTCTTGACATCTGTGTACTCGCAGACCCAACACCACATGGAAACTGCCAAGGCCTGGGAGATGCACCCTCTCAAGCAATGGACTGAGCTGTATGTTGGCCTCGTTTAGCCAAGTCTTAAGACTGCACATAGCAGGAGGGAAAAAAACCATTTTTCCCTCCTAGGCCTCTGGGTCTGTGATAGGAGGGACTACAGTAAGGATCTCTGACATATCCTGGAGACATTTTCCCCATTGTCTTGGTGATTAATCTTCAGCTTATTGTTACCTATGCAGATTGATTCAGGCAGCTTGAATTTCTCCCCAGAAAATGGGATTTTCTTTTCTATCACATCATCAGGATGCAAATTTTTCAAACATTTATGCTTTGTTTCCTCTAGAATGATTTGCTGCTTAGAAATTTCTTCTGCCAGGTACCCTAAATCAGGTCTCTCAAGTTCAAAGTTCCACAGATCTCTGGGGCAAAGGAAAATGCCACCAGTCTCTTTGCATAGCAAAAGTGATCTTTACTGCAGTTTCCAACAAGTTCTGCATCTCTATCTGAGACCACCTCAGCCCAGACTTCATTGTCCATGTTGCTATCAACGTTTTGGTCAAAGCAATTCAACAAGTCTCTAGGAAGTTCTAAACTTTCTTATATTTTCCTAAATTCTTCTGAGCCCTCCAGACTGTTCCAACCTCTGTCTGTCACTCAATTCCAAAGTGACTTTCACATTCTCAGGTGTCGCATCTCAGGTGTCGCAGCATCCCACTCTCTGTGGTACCAATTTACTGTATTATTCCATTCTGACGCTGCTATATGGACTACCTGAAACTGGATAATTTATAAGGGAAAGAGGTTTAATTGACTCACCATTCTGCATGCCTGTGGAGGGCACAGGAATTTATAATCATGTCAGAAAGAGAAGTAAGCATGTCTTTACATGACAGCAGGAATTATACGTGCACAGAAAAGGGGTGGGAGTGGAAAACCTCTGATAAAACCATCCAGTCTCCTGAGAACTCACACACTCTCGTGAGAACAGCATAGAGGTAACTGCCTCCGTGATTCAATTACCTCCCACTGGGTCCCTGTCACAACATGTGGGGATTATGGAACTACAATTCAAGATGAGATTTGGGTGAGGACACAGCCAAACAATATCACAGGGACACCAATTAAGAAGCTATTGTAGGGCCTGGCACGGTGGCTCATGCCTGTAATCCCAGCAATTTGGGAGACTGAGGCAGGTGGATCACCTGACTTTGGGAGTTCGAGACCAGCCTGGCCAACATGGTGAAACTCCATCTCTACTAAAAATACAAAAATTAGCCAGGTGTGGTAGTGGGCACCTGTAATCCCAGTTACTTGGGAGGCTGAGACAGGAGAATCTCTGGAACCCAGGAGGTGGAAGTTGCAGTGAGCCGAGATTATGCCACTGCACTCCAACCTGGGCAACAGAGCAATACTGTCAAAAAAAAAAGCTACTGTACTCCTCTGAACAAGATTCTCTCAACAAGGGCACTAAAGCACATTAGAGAAGGGAGAGGATTGATGTAAGAGTAGGTAAAGATCTTCTAACAAGAATTTGTGGCATAACTTCAGAATGTTTCACTTGTGTCTGGATGGATGCTTGATATTCACCACAGAGGAGATTATATGAGATTATAGGAGGTAAAGTAGATGATGTGAAGATGTTAGAAGGCAAGATAATGAATTTAGTCTTGAGTTCACTGAGTTTGAGATGTTTGAGGGTGATTCAAGCAAGCAATGGAATATATGGATTTTAAACCTGGGAAAGAGATCTTTAGGGCTACTGAAAAATAATTGGAAATAATACAGAAATGGCAGTTGAAATTATGAGAGTGGACCCATTTATTCAACAAATACTTGCTGGAAACTAATTATATACCATGGAATCTCCTAAATGCTGAGGATTTAGAGGTGAATAAAATACAAAACACTTCTAACCGCTTCTGGAACTTGCATTTTTGCAGGGAGGAGGTACATAATAAACAAATGGGTAAAATGTATAAAGTAATCAGCTGGTGATAAGTAGGCAGGGAAACAGGCACACAGAGTACAGGGGTAATAATCAAGGAAAGCTTTGCAATTATTAAAAGAGTGGTCAAGGAGGGCCTCCTGAGAGGGTGGCATTTATGCAAAGGCAAAGTGAGCGACATTAGCTGCTATAGCCATGGGGAAGGCGAAATTGAAAATAGGAACGAGGAGAAAAATAATGATAATGTAAGTTTTCAAATCTTTTTTTAATTTAAAAATGGGTTCAAAAAATTTTAATGTAGTTATAAAATATAATTGATGTTATTATAAATTTAAAATGACAACTGGAAAACATTTTAATACTTTAAGTATAAAATATAGATTAACAGCTGAAATAATGTAAATTATCAGAAATATAGACATTTAAGCAATGAGAAAGTATATTCAAAGTTGAGGTGTTTTAAGAAATCGTTTGAGCATGCAGTTGCTATCTGTATATCTAAATATATATCTTTCTGTGAGTATATGTCCTTTAGTAACTGTAGATAATCTCTTTAAATTCATACTCTCAGTCTTAAAAAAAACTCTACAATAACCCTTCGTCATGCTCAAGTTGGACTTTGGATATTATAAGAGCTGAGATGAAAAGATCAAAAAAGAGATGCCTAGAAACTTGTAAAGCATACTATTTCCAACACCTTAATGGTTTCTTTGTGCTTATTTTTCAAGAACTTCATTCATTATAGATTTTTTAATTTACTAAAATTTCTGCAGACACTGTTTAATATTTTCTTTCTGGCAACAAAAAAAAATCAACTTTTGGTTATTTGTGAAAAATTTCCATAGAACTTGAAGAAAGCAGTAACATATTTCTATTTATTTATCATGTTTTTTCATGTACCTAACTAAAACAATAAGACTCAGAATGCTTAGTAAGGCATTATTTTAATATGTCCAAATATATCCTGTCATAAACAGACAAACTGAATTTCTCAATGTAAGAGAAGTTTGTCCAGATATCTTTGTATTTCTTGTCTTAAAGCATTCATTATATGTTATTCACTCCTTTTAACTGCATTCTTCTCTTACGAACATCTAGATATTTATTTTTTAATTTAGTGTCCTAATTTCCTTTTGGTACTTGTTATCAATGCACAGCAGTTGAGTATGTGCATGATTTTGAATGTCTCATTCATTCTCATAAATTGAAGATATTAGCTGCTCATTGTCTTTATTACCTCCAC
>NC_045435.1:32696642-32879508 GCF_002776525.5 Piliocolobus tephrosceles | reverse complement strand
TGTGCATCTCAGTTATTGTCGTTCATGATTTCAAGACAAAACAAAACTCTCAAATACTTATTTGAAGTTGTCCTTACGTTTGATATAAATTCTCTTTTGTTATATCTCTCCCTCCTCCCCTCTCTTTTTCTCTCTTTCACATAGAACTTATTTTTTGCTCTCTACTTAGTGGAAATGGACAATTGGACACAATTACATAGCAGCCAGCTTTGCAGGCATGACTAAATCAATTCATTGTATTTCTGGAGTATAGGAAAAAGATTTTAAAAATAACTTTTTCATTCTTCCCTTTTAGCTTTTCCCTGCAGCTGAACTCTGGATTATTATCTATGTGGGAGTTATATCTGTATTTTTCCAGTGCACATTGGGCATAGTATCTTGCTATCAGGCTATATTAGAAGTATGCTCCTGGAATCCACAAAACGAGTCCATTGTGGGCCATGACTTGAGTTACACAGCACATAGTTCTTAACTATATTATTAGCCACACCAATGCTACTTTCAGTGTTGTGGAAAAATCAAGTGTTAACTATATTTGCTTTTGAATATTGTTATTGTAAATCTCTCCACATTCATGATCTTCCCAAATGCTACAGAGTATTTATTTGCCAAGGTAATTGTAGTTCTACCCTTTATTGAAGACTGCTTGACTTTAGACAAGAGGGAACCAAAGACAGTAGCCTGCAAGCTCAGTATTAACTGCACCATAAATGCACAACAAATATCTCACAAAGATATAGTAATTATACAACAAATACCTCTTTGCTAAGCAATGAATTACAGAGCCCAATATCCTGTAATTACAAACCATTTATATATCTGTTTAAATTACTGTGGATGCCACTTAGCATAATCATTTTGGTGATTAATCAACATTATGTGTGGTATGGAATGCTTCAGAGTTCACAGGTGTGCATGTTTTTCAAATGCTTGCCCTAAAATATCAAACTGCAAAGTTGCTATAATTTCATTTTCCCCAGATTTTACAAAAAACTCCTATAACCCCACATTTTTCTTTAACTACCATGGCTTTGTGTTTGCTTTGAAGAAATTTAGGAATATTACATCCAGGTTTTAATGATTAAAAAATCATGTTTTAATAGCTACAATTTTCAGAACTCTAACATGCACACACTTCAAGGGATTAAACCAACAATAACCTAATCTCGCCAAGGATTTGGTTGGAGAGAAGCTTCAGTGGCACATTCAGCTTCTGTCCTTCTGAGCGAGACATTTAACAGCATAGTCACGGAACATTCAAGGAATTGGGCCAAGTGCCTACCAAGGTGTTCCTTGGGCAAGGTACAGATCTTTCCTAAGGCTGTGAATGACAAGGATTTGTCCAGGACTACTGGTCTGAGCTCTTACATTTTCGGCTGCCAAAGACTTTAGTTTAATCTTCCTGGCAACAGTAAATAAGGGTCAAATCGGATTATTCTAAACCAATATGAGAATAATTTGAGAACAATAGTTGGCTAGGGAGAGAACGTCATGCAACTGACTTACAGTAAATTATACAGAGCCTTGCCTTGGAAGGAATAATTTGATCACAAAACCTGCAGGTAACAATTATTACCGATTGCAGCAGGCCCCTCTCAGCATCTCATACGAAAGCCAACTTAGGCAATAAGCTACCTGATCTTCTCTGCACATGTTCTAAATATTTGTATCTGCAGATGTTTATATTATACAGAAACATTTACTGAACATGAATTATGAGGCAAGACCTATTCTAAGTGTTTTACTTATATCAACTCAGTTGATTTTCACAATAACCCCATGAGATACCTAACTATCATTACCCCATTTCATAGATGAGGAAACTGAGCATAGAGCTTTAAAGTCACTGTCTCATGGCTACTGGTGGGAGAGCTGGCTTCTCAATCAAGGTAGCCTGGCTTCCAAGTTTGTGCTTCTAAACACCATGCTACAGAAGCCACCCATTAGAGTCTAAAGTGAGTACTGGTTGAAGTTATACTACTAATTTTAATAGTACGTTAAATCCTAACTACATTTAATCTCAGAAGTCATATTCTTCCCACCAAAGCTTTTGCACATCTCTCATTTGTGCAATGAAGAGTGTCTCCAAGCTCTCAAATTTTATTACATAGTGATTTCAACATGGCTTGCACTGTTGTGTGCTGTGACAGTGCAGATCAGGGAATAAAGCACTGGTAGCACAACTCATTGGTAATTTACTGTCTAGGCTCTCAGGTAATTTACTGGCAGTGTAACTTCCTACATTTGCCTCTATTGATTGGTTGTTCTTTTTGTCTTGTTCTTCTTTTCCTTCTTTTTCCTCTTGCTTTTTTTTTTTTTTTTTTTTAACGATTTAAAAAAAAAAGAACACCATTGGCCTTATGCTTGGTAAAAACTAGACAGATGAATTCCAGGTATTAGGAATTTTATTCCCCAGACTTCAAGAGGTATAAATCCTAAACTGGAAAGTAACAAACTATTTTACTAAGACTGAAAGGAGAGGTAAATTGTGAGGGTGGAGGCGCTAGAAAGAAAAGTTTAAAAAATAAAGACATTCATTAACACTAGAAAAATGAAAATATTCTTTTTCCAAATGAATTTGCTCTTACAGATCTGCTTTTGGCAAGTGTATTAATAAAGCATGTTTGATTTTAGAAACGTAAACATATTTACTGAGTCACAGTAGAGTAGCTTTATTTAAGGCAGGGGTGGCTAGTACAGAGGTATGTTCATAAAAGCAGAGGAATAAGCAATTTTGAAAGGAATTTAGTTATTTGAAAAGTGGAGAATTGGGATGCATGGGAAATTTGAAAAGAGACATTGGAGTTCTTTTGTTATTATTGAGATAGCAAGAAAGGAAGAAATTGACTGCCAACAGGCAAGTAGATTAAAAATATCTAAAAGCAGGGGGAAGCTTCTTTCAGATCAGACAGGGCCTAGAAAATAGACTTGACAAATTTCTCAAAAGATTTGCTGAGAAGCTCTTGAAATCACTTTAAAGTTTGAGGTGTATAGATATAGCAATACAAATTCATTCATTTATTCACATGAACAAAGTTACTGAGAATTAATACTACATAAGATATGATGCCAGGCCCAGCCCCTTCCCTCCAAAGATCAGAGTTCAGTAAGGGCAAAAGGCTTATCTTTACCTGGCAGTGTCCTAAAATTGTTATATTAGAATCAACACACACACACACACGCTCGTGCAAATGCCAATGGATTATTGCAGAGGGAGGGTTAAAAGATCGTTGGGAAGTAATTAATGGTAGAGGTAATTTTAAATGGGGCCTAAGCATGTATCAGTTTACAGGGAGAAAAGAAAAGTCTGATGCAACCTGCTGAAGATAAGTTGCAATCCCATGAATATATACAGGATCAACAGTGCCTATTGTTGCTTCTTTTCTGTTAATGAACGTGTAATCATTTAAGACATTTTCTGATGATGTATACTGAATCGGGCCCTGCATAGGCTTCTCAGGACACCAAGAAGAAGATGCTGTCTGCTTTAAAGGGTTTTGAGCATAGTTGGGGTGGAATAATAGACTAGTAAATGGGTGATTTACGATCCAACCAGGCATTTCTGGTAAAAGTGGTCGAAGCATAGTGAGAGTATAAACTCTGCCTGGAGTTGACATCAGAACATGGGTTAAATTGATGAGGGGATGTTTGGCAGGCAAAGGAAAATTGTGAGGAAAGACTTGGAGTTTTGTTTTGTAAACTGTAATTCCATGCAGATCCCACAACCCACACTCAACTCGTGTTGTTGGTTGTCTTTTCATGGGATAGATCCCAACATTGAAGGTCTGTGAAAAGAAATTGTGTCTGTTACTCCTATCCTGTATTGATTTCTTTTGCCCTAAATTAGAAAGTAGCACTCCATCTAATAGGTCTATAATTAGAATCTTCATCTGTTAGCAGAATTATATTCCATTGTATCTCTCATCAAACTAAATTTTATGTTATTTAAGACAATAATTGTAAAATAAACACAAAACATCCTATGTTATGTACTCCATCTTTTTAGCTCAGTCCTGAAGTTTGCTTTGCCTCCATTCTTTGAGCTATCAGCCTGCATTTGAGTTTCTGTGTCTGTGTGTGTGTATGTGTGTGTGTGAGACAGAGAGTGAGAGAGAGAAAGAGTGTGTGAGCAAGAAAGAAAGATTCCGCATTGTGTATTTTTATATTTCAAAAAAATTATAGAAAATTTTAAACATATACAAAAGTAGATAGAATGGTATAATGAACTCCATGTATTCATCACCTAATCTCAGCAATGTTCAACTCATGAGTTATTTTGTTTCATCTATATTCCAACTCCATTTCTCCTTCAATACTTTTGAAATAAATATCAGGCATTGAATCATTTCATCTGAAAATATTTCAGAACATTTCTCTGAAAGACGGGGTGTTTTAAAACATAACCAAAATACCATTGTCCTCCAAAAATGATCAACAATTCTTTAATATCAAATATTCAGTCAGTTTTCACATTTCCCTAATTCATAAATAGGTAGGTAGGTAGGTAGGTAGATATGGATATAGATATTACAGGGTGTTTTCTGTCTGAGCCAAATTCTCAATAATCTCAAGTTCTGTTGTGATTGGTTAACAATATCTCCTGATTGTACTTTATCTTTTATTATTATTATAAATTTAAATTATGGCATGGGTTTAGAAGGAATCAGTATACTTTAATCAGTAGCACAGGCCAACACACTATAGCCAATGAATCAAATACATATTGCAACCTGCTTATGTAATAAAGTTTTATTGAAATATGTGCAAGCTCATTAGTTTACATGTTACCTGTGGTTGCTGTCATGCTCCACCTTGGTGTTGAGAAGTTGTGATGAAGATTGTATGGCTCAAAAAGCTGAAGATATTTAGTATCTGGCTCTTTACAGAAACTCTTTGCTGATTCCTGCTCTGTAGGTCTCGACCGTCCCCTTCAATTCATTTTTATTTCATTTGAAATGCAAAATTATAAGTGTCATATGTACGTTGTATATCAAGTCTATCTGTAGAAAGAATGAAACCTCCTTCCTTTTTTAAATAAAATAAAATGGCATCCTCCAAATTCCAACCTCCAAACTCTTTTGGAAAGATGTAGATGACAAGCAGGTATAAGAAAGAGAATGGAGACTGGTTGGCTCAGGTTTCACAAAGTAGAAGTAACTTGCAAAGATCATTATCTCAGGTCCGCAACTTCCTATGTCTTTGGCTTTTTCACTGTACTCAAAGATGATCAAGCTGGAGAAATAGCTCATATCTAACTCAACTTCTTGCCAGCAAGATGATCTACAATAACACTGAGAAGATTTTAACATGTAATTAGAATTGAAGTGTATTTCTAGTACTGCTCTAAATGCTTTACACATATTAATTAATTAATTCTCATGCACACTGTTATTAACTCTACTTTACAGATGTGTAAACTTCTAATAACTAACCACTGAATATAATAAAAAGAAAAACACGGATACTAAGGCATAGAAAACTTAGTGGAAGTCCCAGGTGGACCAAAAATTTATGTCAGCTTACCATTGCATTCTCACCACTAGTAGAAAATTTACATGGGGATCCAGTTATTTTGATTAAAAAGCTGCCAGATGAACATGGAGCAAAAGGGATATAATTTAAGTAGATTTTCTTGATCATGGAGTAAATCAAGACATAACAGGATAATCTACAATCAATTCCATCAATAGACATAAATGTGCCAACTGGAGATCCAAGTTTGCCCATCAAAGAACACTCTAGTCTGGGTTATGCTGAAGCTACACTGACATCATTTCCTTACCCCTTGGCTTCCTTTATAAACCCATGCCAATGATTTTCCTCTTTCTTCAAACTGAGTAAAATAAAATGATTGAGATTCAAGTTGCATTTTCTAGTCTTCCTCCTTCTGTAGGCTTTTGCTCACGCCATTTTACTTAAACCTGGGTATTTCCAAATCTGCTTAGCTTCATGTTTTATAAAATCTCTCTGGCACTTCAGCAGATGACTAGCATCTTGCTGTCTGTGTTTCTCCTTGCTTATTTCACTCTCAGTGGATAAATATTTTCCATATTCTTTAGAGGCACTTGACATTATCTCTACCTACCCACTAAACTTTTGTGAAGATCAATGGTGTCAGAATGATTTTTAAAGATAACTTATTTAACTTTTCAGTCCATAATATTGCATGCCAGCATAGCCAGAGTTGAGTTTTTGTTTTGTTTTGTTTTGTTTTGTTTTTCAACCTACTCCAGGAAAGAGCAAAAGTTACTTTAAAAGGTCATAGTTACTCTGAAGTCTCAGTGCCAAATTTCAAGACAGAACAGATCAAGGATGCAGAAAGACCACTTGTTTCACCAGTGTTGCTGGGCACCTGACAGAGAAGATTTCCATCTCCATGTCTATCAAATCTCCCAGTCTTCAGCAGGTGTAGCTGACAATGAAAACCAGGGGACTGTGCTAGCACCATGTGGCCACCCATATGGATACAAGCAACATTGTATAATCATTTCTGCTTTTCTATTTTACTTTTTTTCTAGCCAGGAAATGGTAATCCAGAAGGGGAATATGAGAAGTGAGCTTAGGAGTTCAGCCTTCATAGTAGGGTCAAATGACTACAATAAAAATCAGCCGGTGAGAAATTAAATATGGTACTTATTAGTAAGAAGCATTTTAGGAAGACTTAAGTTATATGCTGTAACATGCAGTAAAGTGACATATTCTCCCACCTCAATTGCTATCCATGGATGTAGTGCCTTACTGTATTGTGAAAATGATGTCTGGGTTATAATGAAAAAAAATAAGTTTCCATGTTTAAATCTATGTGGGATAGAGGGGAAAAAAAAGTCGAAGGAAGTAAAATGAGCATGAGACTAAGAGAGCAGAAAATAAGAGTGAGAATGGTCCAAACATGAGAATACAAGGTCCGTGTATTCACAGGAATCTTGGAAAACATCAGTGGAACTTTTCACACATGATAGGATGGTTTCTGAGCTAATCTTATTTAGATTGCAAATTTAATACTGTGTTATAAATAGAACAATACTCCATGAAAATTAGGCAGTGGTTTACCAAAGTAAGCAGGAGGACTTTTAATTTGGATATTGAAGAAAATAATCTTTTATGAACTTATGTGGACATCCCGGATACTCCTCTGTATTCTCCACCTTGTTCTTGACCTCTGTCTTTGTGTATTGGGATGGATTGATTCCATATATGGGTTTTTTTTTTTTTTTTAATGACATAAAGAAAACTTTACCATTGTGCCTTCATATGCTCAAAGCTCACTTTTAGTAGAAATGTTTTCTATTGATTTTTATGGGCACTTGCACCCTCCAATATTTTGCAAAATGTTGATTGCATTACTTAATATTCCCAAGAATGCCTGATTTTTGTTAGCTTTTCCCTAAAGATCGCTAGCAATCTTTGTCTTGACTTTCTGTATTTCTACCTTGCTGCAAAAACAAAAGCAGAACAACAACAACAAAAAACCTTCATTTCTTAATTAGAGTGCAAAATATGTACAAATCCTACCATTGTCCCCTCTGATCCACCCCCATAGAACAGAAGTGTGAATGCCATGATGCTGCCTGTGTTAAATCTTTAAGTGCCGTTCCTCCAACAGAGGTTAGTGATTTATCATTTTATGCTCAATTTTGAGTTTTATTTTCACTTTAGCGACTGGGTATTTGGTGCTTTTTGAGAACAGCTTTGTATGGGGGAAAAAAAGATGATCAGAGCTTTCAGTTATTTCTAAAATGTTCTTACTCATTTATTGTATAGATGTCAGATGCTATAATAAAATTTCCATTTTCACAGTTGCAACAGAAATGGCCACTTCCTTTTACTCAGACTTTTTAAAAAACCATATTAAGGTGAGTGGGATATGTGTCTCATTATGTGTGGGTTTGATTACCCAATTCCTAATAAAGCACAGTTATGTGAGTAAAATGCTGAGTGTTTTAGTGTATCAGGATGAGAGTGCCAGGATGCAAAGGGAGAGCAGGGTGTGAGGCTCCATGGAAGTTTCTACATCATGTTTTCTTGAAGTGGGGAGCTGGAGGAAAAGAAACTGTTGCCTGTTGCCTTAACTACCAGCATTACTTATGACCTTCACTGAGTGTCTTTGCATTTTTTAGCAACATTGCTGAGTAGGAGGAAGGCCTGGATTGGGAAGCATATTCTTGGAGACTATTGTGCATAGCCTAAATAACTATCATAATGCATAAGTGTGAAAAAAAACACAAAGCTGCCTAATTGTAAGACTTGAATTGAAAGAGAAATCTGGTGGCATCAAGTGGGGCCTTTGGTTCTAGGGTTGTTGAAAAGGTTTTGTGTAGAAAGTGCTGATTGGCATGATTATGGGTCCAGAAACCAAGCTGCCAGCTGTGGCTGTGTATCTGTGGTGATGCTACCATCTTACCTGAACTCTCAGAAAAGGGAACGAGTGGATGCTAGGAACTGGAAAGTACACTCAGTTTCACAGTCATTGAAGAGGATTATGGAAATATCTAGGCCAATGAAACAGTGGCTGAAACACTGGCCCCTGTGGCTCCGTAGAGTCCTGCTGCTTCACCTTTCCATGTCCCATAGCACTGAAGTAGTTGATGAACAAGTAATGGGCTCTCCTGACTAGATGGGCTTGGTCTGACTCTGGCCAATTGCAGGTAGCAAGCCAGTTCTCCCTCACTCTCTCTCTCTCTCTCTCCTGAATGGCACCCAAGAATGATTTCTAAGCAAAGCTAGAGTATCTTGTGATTAGAACTGAAGGAAGCAAACATACTACGTAGCATTCTTGTATGGTTTTCTTTATCCAGGCAGTGGATACTTGATGTATTTACTGGAAAATTATGAGAAGATAATTACAAAAGATAACTCTACATATATTACTTATTCTAGACAGGTGTTTGTTTTGAGAACATGAATGTGCATAAAACTGTTGACTTGTTTTCTGCTTTGAAGAAGAAATCATACTCATACGACGTTGCAGTTTCCACATGTATGCACAGAGATGTCTTCACTATTGGGGTGGATACACAGGCAAATGGGCACATTGCATTGAACAAGGATCTGAATTTGGAAGAAATAAGTGCAATAGAAACATGACAGAGGAACTAAGTTTCACACATGAGGGGACACACAAAGTTACAAGATCCTTCTGACCTGACTAAAACAAGTTTTCTTCTGAGTGAAATATAGGCTTGAAAATTTTTGTTATCTGTAGACCTTGAAGGGTTAAATACTTTCTTATAGTACTAAATTCACTGCTTTGGTTATTTTTAATAACCACCAATTTTTGGGGAGGGTTCATGGATTTTGGTGAAGAAGCTGAGGGTCAGTTTAATGCAGAGTCCCTTCTTGTACTCATTTATTCAACAAGTAACTATTTGTAATAGAAAGAGGATTATAAAATTATTATTAAATCAGACATGAGCCCTACCTTCTTGGAGTGCAGAGTCTAGTGAAAGAGATTGACATTAAGTATAGCAACATGTAAGATAAATAATTATCAATTATATTATATGAATTGTGCAAAGTATCTATTTGCATCAGTTGCACAATAACACAAATTTTTAAGCTGCTACAGAAAACCTCCAACAATTCTTTTTTAGAGCAAACAGTGGATATGTGTGGCATTAACTGCTTATTCTTGTTCAATATCTCTTCTCCCCTTCTTTCTTAGTAATAGCACATGGCTGCACAGATTTTTTAAAATACATTTTCAAACTTCCCTTTGCAGAAATGTATGACCCAGTGACTAAGTCCTGGCTAATAGAATGTGGGCAGGAAAGTCATGTTCAAATTTTGGGCTGTTTCTTAAGAAGAAGAGACATATGGTAGGGATTTGGGCTATGATGGGGAAGTCACATGTTGAGCATGACAGAATAACAAGATCCGGGGCCACCAAACCACCATCCCATATTGAAATCATCAACCTGGACTTTTCTAAGAGAGAGAAATACTATTTCGTGTTGTTCACATAACTGTAATTTTTAACTTCTTTATTGTATCAGCCTTACTTCCATCCTGACTAATATGATACATTTCTCTTGCTGGTATACTGCTATCAGTTTTCAGTTGAAAAAGGTAACCATGGCAAAAAAAAAAAAAAAAAAAAAAAAAAAAAAAAAAAAGACAGGGGCATTTTGGGGAGGGCCATTTTCCCCAGTAAAACATGACTAGAATATTCTCACATTTCTAAATTGATATTCCTCAGCAAAATTTTAACCAGGTACTCAGTAATATGCACAAAATCTATGGGATTTCATGTATACAATGTTCAGGAAAAAAGCAAAACAAATTTTGCTTTTGTGTTACAAATCATTATAGATGAAGCTAACACCAAAAATCAGCTCAATCTTCTGACGATCCTGAGGATCCTGGAGTCATATAGCACTGGAAGAAGGGCTGAGGAATCAGGCGGGTAAGGGGTGGATGCTAGCTAAGTGAATTTAGTCCTTATGTCATCTGGTTGTTTAAGACTGTGAATTGGTGAAGTTATAAGTAAGTTATAACATCCAGGAATTAAAATAAATCTCAGAAACTACCTCTACTTTGTATAAAAATGTTTCATCTCTTTCATCCCATTCTTGAGAGAATTAACCTCACTGAATAAACCTAGAAGCCCTAAGTCAATTTAATCTTCATAAAAAATTACATTCTAGGACTGCACGTCCTGCATATGTACCCCAGAACTTAAAATAAAAGTTGAAAAGTAAAAAATAGAGAATAAATGCCAATTTTCTTTTACTTTTTTAAAAGGGCATTTTATTAAAATATGTTCCAAATGAACTGCTTTCAGAAATGCTCAATTGTGTTTTTACACTAAATATTTAAGGAGAAATAGTTTGGGGATAGGAGAAGATATCTCAGAAAATTGGCATACATTTGACAAATCAGTTTGAATCATATTCTGTATCACAAATAATGGATCAAGTTTCACACTTGCTATGTATGTCTTTTTCATCTAAAGTCCTCATGATTCTATAAAATACCTGCAGATACCACAGGAGGCATCTTTTCCACTAAGAAAAATAAGCTGAGTGTGAAACCTGCCATATCTATCTACACCATGTGTTTATTATTTAAAAAGTTTTATAAAGTTAAATGAGAAAATAGATTAACAACATGATTTTTATTGCTGATTTCTGAACACCTCAGTCTCATAACCCTAGGAAGGTTTGTACCCATATCATAAGAGGTGGCAACCTTAAATTTTATGTGTAAACTTTTTGTGAATTTAATGCACTTTCTCTCATATCCTTGTCATCTTTAATCACTGATGGTCAAGTCCTCATGTCATCTGCTCTCTCCATTACTTTCATTCCTATTCTGATGATGTAATTCTTCTCACCAAATCTATCTTACTATCCCCCTCAACTTTTTCCTCTATGTATTCTGGAATGTCTGACCAATGATAATTTAATTCTCATGCATCCTCAACTCCTTATATCCAGAGTTTATCAAAATTGAAGGCTGATTAACTCCCAAGGATAATGCTTATGCAGGAAGCCCTTCAAGAAGTGGAAAATGATCAATGATCATTTTCCCAGTATATTAAGGCTACCTCTCATCACCATGGCTTATTCTAGACCAATGTTCTTCTGCTCTCTTAAACAATACAAAACAAGTCTTTTTTCCAGTCTCATGTCATCCATCTATTTTTTGCCATTCTTTTTCTCTATCCTTCTAGCTAGTTTCTTTTTCACTGTTCCACCCTAAATCCTGTCATCATTCTACATAATTTCAGGTCACATGGATTGACCAGCACATTGTTGTTAGAATACTTTGGTTTCTTTGACACCTATAAGTTTCAGCTGAACTTTAGTTATCAGTACTTATATTAGTAATGGAATAAATTCTGTCATCTCTTAAAATGTTTATTACATTAAACTCAAGATTTCACATTCTAACCACATCCACAATTGAAATCTTTCATGTTTCTTATTCCCCCACTCCTAGCACATTATTTTTGGTCTCATTTTACCTACTGGTACCTTAATTTCTCCATTTCTCTCTATACTTCTCTTATATTTTCAGGAAAGGAGTGAGGAATTAAGAATTGTAGTGTAATCATAGTAAGCCTGAGAAATTGTTGGTAAAAATCCAAGGAAAGATATACATAGACAGTTCAGAGTTCACAGGATAAATCTGGGCTAGAGACATAATTTGTGAATATTCAGCATAGGGATGCCATTTAAAGACATAAGTCTGGATTAGATCAACAGGAAGAAGTTGATAGAAAAGATAAGTTTGGAAGGAATATTGAAATACTTCAATATGTATAAGTTTGGTGGAGGAAACGTCAGCAAAATGTCTGAAAATAAATGAATAGTGGGCTGGGAAGAAACCAGAGGGGTATGCATTATCACGGAAGTTGAGCAAAGAGAGTGTTTCAAGAAGAATACGATGTACGGTGTGGAATGCCTTCTGTGATAGAATCAGGCAACATGGAAACCATTAGTAAAAAAAACATTTTGGTAAAATGTAAAGCTGGAAACCAGATTGGAGTGAGAAAAGCAGTGAATAAAAGGTGAGAAATCTGAGCTGTGATGGAGAACAAGAAAATAGTGAAGGAGATGGTAGATAAGGGGAGTTTTTGTTTATTTGCTTTATGCTTGTTTTTCTTTTTCTTAAAAGATGGGATATACAAAGTATGTTTCAATATGTATATATTGAAATGTTTTCGTGGAATGTGAATAATCTAGTGGTGAAAGAAAGATTTATCATGCAGTAGAGAGAGGAAAAACAAAAGAGCAAAGTTGTTGAGAAATCATTTTAGGATGAAACTCCCCAGTACACAGGTAGAGAGGTTTTGGCTTTTCTGGGAGAAGGCAAGTTTCTACACTAAATTACGAGGGCCAGAAATGCAAATTGTTTTTTCCAAATTGCTACTGAGAATAAAGAAGAATTCACTCTAATGGGGAATCCTAGAACAAAGTATAAGGCAGGTATCAACTTGGAGGGATGAGGAAAGTGGTAATGTGAGTTTGGAGAAAAGTGATATAAATAATAAATTCAGAGAGGGAGAAAGAAAAATTGTTGAAGGAAGATGTACAATGTTGGCATTAATCAGGGTCCAAATGAGCTTATGACTGTGAATTGAAGTGATACCAATCATGCTGATTGTATGTTTTTCTGTACACCTCCTCCTGCCCCCAGCACTATTTAGCTACTTCTACATAGGCAAGGCAAGGGAGTAGAGGGCATAGTGAAGCAAGCACAATGAAGGGGAAGAGAGGAAGGGATTTGTGGGTGATTATAATTATGGCCTGTGGAAGTAAAGACAGATGACTAGCATAGCTAGACGTAACACTCACCTTATCCTCTTCCCATTTGAATATTCTTTTTATGTGCAGTTTTAGTCTGGCACTCTTTCTTACTGTTTTAGGAATCTTCTTATGATTTTAAGACTTACTTCTTCAACACAGCAAACTTACTCGAGGAAAGGGTATCACATCCTATTTCACTTTTGTTTCATCCTAAGAATAGGCATACTGAAGGTGCTCAATAAAGTATACTAAAGCAGTGAATTGGGGGTGGTTATGGGATCTGAACTCCTTCAGAAGTTTTACGTTGAAATTATTATCCTACTGCCAGAAACTTATCCCAAGAAATATTTGTTTAGTGTGAGTATTTACAGATACAGTACAGTAATTTTAGTGGGATTTTAATTTAGGCTTCATGTAGTATTCCCAATCCTTCTGTTAATTGCACTGATTACATCCTCTGGCTGATTACACTGAAAATTGCTATCCATGCCTCAGGTCAGGCAATGAGAAAGTTGTGGGTTGAGTTGTGAGGGAGGATAAATCGGTGTAAATTGAAGTAACAAGCAACTGAAAATAAAGGCAGGGGATGTTTGGAGAGAGTGTGCTGATTAGTTACCATGCTGAGCATTTTGCCTTCAACAAAATCTAACTCTGTGGGCAGACTGGAAGGCTAAACTGCTGACTTATTGTGATATCACATTGGCCCCTGAAGTAAAGGTACCAACTTTCTAAATTTTATTGTATTTTATTTTTACTTTAGCTAAGGAACACACCTATAAATTTATCCATAAAGAGTGTTTCTCTCTGCAGTAGCTACTCTCGACTTATTGTTTAAATTGTCAAAGTGTGAGTCACTTAACTTTAATCTGACCTTGCATGTACAGTGGAATCTTCTATGTGCCAAGGAGCAGTACAGTGTCATCCTTAAGACTTTGGGGTTTAGAGCAAGTCCCATTTAGTCTTGAGTTTTAACTTATTTGAGTATTATCTTGAGTTTTGAATGTTATCTTATCACTAGGAAGGAGAAAGCTGGAAGGAGAGATAAGAAACCAATAGTCAAAACAAGGGTTTTTGTACGTCTGGTATGTTCTTCCAAATATAAGAGCCTTGCATAAAGTCTGTAAATGGAAGAATGAAAAAAAGAGAAGATGGATCATTTAAGCATATCTGTATTAAGCTGATGGCATATACTGAAAGTCTCTTTCAAGCCATGTATTTCTGTTTTGGGCTCTGTTCTATTTGGTATTTTTAGCGGTGACTTGGATAACAAAGCACAGGGCCTGCTTATCAAATTTTCAAAAGTCTAATTTGTGAGGGATATCGGATACTCTGAATAACGAAGTAAAAATTCAAGACTGTCAGCTTAAAAAGTGAGCTAAAGGTAACAAGCTGAAAATCAATGGGAATAAATGTGAAGTCCCACACTTAGATTAAAACATCCATTGCACAAGACAGGTTGGGGGAAATGGAACCTAATTGCAGTTTATATAAAAACAAGCATTGATCGTGGGCACAATTTATGATAGAAAGCAAAGAGATCTTATACTTGAGTTAATAGAAATATAGCCTCCAGATGGTCGGAGGTAAAAATCCAAATGTACTCTGTACTGATTAGATTACATCTGGAGTCTTGTATTTAGTTAGCCAATATATTTTCAAAGAGTCATTGAAAACTAGATGGTAATCAGTGGTAGAAACATTTGTACACCACCACAGGACCTGATTAAGCTGGGAGAAGAAGAGCTAGTTCGTGAGTACACAATAGTCATCATTTTATTTGAAGGTTTTCCACATGGAAGTAAAATTAAACCTGTCTCCAAAGGCCAAAACTTTCTTCATAAATTACACTTAAATTTGGGGCCAAATTTAAGGAACTGTTTTCCAGCAATTAAATCTACTCAAGGATTAAAGCTGTTTTGCGAAACAGGAAACATCCTGACAGAACAGAGGCCAGAAAAGAGTCCGGCAAGAAGGACATAAAGCAAACATTGGCATTCATTGAGGGTTTGGCCGGTACATAGATGATCTCTAAGGTCCCTTTTAACCCTGTGGCTCTGCAAGAGGGAACTGGATTTTGAAAGCTGAATCCTTATAGTGAAAACGTGTTCCTTAGTGTTAGCTGTCCAGGCTGATGAGTCGTGCACATAGGCAGCATTTTCTTTTGATTAGCTCATCCTTGTCTGATGGACAGGTGTTGTTTCCAGTGAAGCTGGCTCAGCTTTCTTTGTTTTAGTTACTTTGAAGCAGAAGGATTAATCCCCTCTGGAGATATTTGCTTGTTTTTGCTGTCAGAGCAGTCACACTTTTCCCTTTGTATCTTTTAGCTTGTTTTTTGAAGTTTAGGTTCACAGAGAAATAGGCCTCATGTTTCCTTGGTGATTCACTGAGTCTAGATAGTCCCTCCTCCGCCTCCTCAAACTGCCACTGATGGTTTCTTCATCCTGGTTTGCATTTTGGCCGCCACAAAGAAGGATAAAACACCGACCACTATTTGGGCCAAAACTTAACAATTTCTTGCAAAAAGTATCTCTCAGAAGTCAAAACAGGCACAGGCCAAAGCCATTTCTTTCATCTTTTCCCCCACCTTTATTTGAGGTGCCTTCTGTATGAGAAAATAAAGAAATGTTAATATAAGTTTATATTTTAGAAATCAATGCTTTCATCAGAAATAAATAGAGAAACTCTATATTAACCCACTTTGTAAAAGCATTAATGGTTTACACGTAAGGCCTTTGCCATTTTTGAGTCATGGCAAATTACCCCTTCTGGCCTTTCTTCCACAGGGCACTTTTTTCAAAATAGGATTATTGTAAGGGCATAAACGAAGTAACACATTTGTAAAAGTTGAACTTGAATTAAATGGAGTAATGGAGTAAAATATTATAAAATCTCAATGTAAATAAAACTAAAAATACATGTGTCGGCTTTATTACCTAAATGCATTTTGTTAATGCCATATGAAAGGGATAATTTAAATCAAATGTAAATTTTTCCTGGAAAGTATCTGGCTCAAGAGAAAAAGAACATAAGGCACAGACTGAGAAAAAATATTTGCAAAAGATACATCTGATAAAGGACTATATCAAAATTATGCAAAGAACACTTAAAATTCAACAATAAGAAAACAAACTCGATTTTACAATGGGCCAAATAACTGACACCTTACCAAGGAAAATATACATATGGCAAACAAGCATATGAAAATTTCCACATAGTATGTCATCAAGGAAATGCACATTAAAATAACAGTGAGATACCACTACACATATACTAGAATTCCTAAAATCCTGAACCCAGGTAATACCAAATATTGGCGAGGACGTGAAGCAATATTAACTTTCATTTACTGTTAGTGGAAATGCCAAATGATACAGCCATTTTGGAAGACAGTTTGGTATTTTCTACAAAACTAAATGTAATCTTACATATTATCCATCAGTTATGCTCCTTGCTATATACCCAAAGGAATAAAAAGCATATCTACACAATAACCAGCCTACAAATGTTTATAGCAGCTTCATTCATAATTGCCAAACATTAGAAGCAACCAAGATGTCCAGTTGGTGAATGGAGAAATGAATTGTGGTACATACAAAGGAATATTATTCAATGTTAAAAAGAAATGAGCTATCAAGCCATGAAAATGCATGGAGAAATCTTAAATGCATATTACTAGTGAAAGAAGCCAATCTGAAAAAAGCTATATGCTGTATCATTCTGACTATTGACATTCTGGAAAAGGCAAAACTATGGAAACAGTAAAAAGATCAGTGGTTATCAAGGGTTTGGGAAGAAGCATGAATATGCAGAACACAGAGGATTTATAGGGCAGTGAAAATCCTCTGTACAATACTATAGTGGTATATACATGTCATATATGTCATTTTTCAAAACCCATAGAATACACAAAACCAAGAGTGAACCCTAATGCAAACTATGGACTTTGTGTGATTATATGTCAATGCAGGTTCATCAATTGTAACAGAATGTACCATTCTAGTGGGGCCCATTGACAAGGGGGGAAACTATGCCCTTGTGGAGGGAGGGGCCATATGAGAAATCAGTGTATTTTCCTCTTAATTTTGCTATGAACCTAAAAATTAAATCTTTTAAAAATAATATGTGGCTAGTACGTAGCCATTTTTCACTGCTATGTCATATAGTTGGAATAAAAATACCCTACAGGTCTTGCTATTTGAAATGTAGTCCATGGACCAGCTTCATCAACATCATCTGGAGATGTTTTAGACGTTCAGATTCTCAGGCTCTACCCCAGGTTTAGTATATAAAACTGTACTTTAACAAGATCCCCAGTGATTTATGTACACATTAATGGTCTTGAACTCCTGACCTCAGGTGATGAGCCCACCTCGGCCTCCCAAAGTGCTGGGATTACAGCCCTGAGCAACCATGCTTGGCGTAGTCTAGCTTCTTAGCTATGCAAAACGTGTCTTTATAGCTCATAAGTGTTCCAGGACACTTCATCATGATTAGAAACCTTCTACAGATTTAGGCTTAAAACTCTAGTTTGAAACAACAGTTTTCATACCTGGTTTATTATCCATGTAGATCTCTATTAAATACTTAGCATAATGATAGGTGGTTGAAGGGATCAGGAGCCTGGAACCCGGCAACAAAACACAAATAACATCTCTCAGCAGACTTGAGCTCCATTATCTTAAGAATTTGATTCAGGTTATATGATAAATATCCTTGTAAGGGGTGTTATATTATGTTCAGTGGGTCTCAACATCTTGCGTTAGTGAATGACCTTAGGGCTGCTGTTAGCAGGTAGGGAGTGGCAGCATGATGTTAATACAGCACCCAAGAAAAAGTGCTTAACCAGAAAATTTAAGAAGGAATTATTTTTCTCACTGGGTCATCTATAGAATTTTGCCCTGATTACAGTTTGTGTCTAATCTGCTCCAGGAAAGAACAAGGTAACAGATACAATGAGGGTGGACTGCTAATTAAAACATAGCCTTAAAATCATTATCCATATTGTGAGTGATTACAGTTTACATTGTATTAAAATTTTAAAATCGAGAATAAGAAGAAAGGGGTTATGAACTCAGGGTTAGAGATATTTTTGTGTGTGTTTTAGAAGTAATCTTTAGCTTTTTCTTATTTAAAATGAACTCATAATGAAACACAGTCAATTTGAAAATTTGATGGTGTAATGCATGTAGAAGTACTTGGTAAACTGAAAAAAGACAGCTCAAATATTATATGTCTACATACAAACAGATACTATTTATTCTCTCACCATTCTCTCAATGCAGGTCAACCCTGATTGTAACCTAAAAGCATGAGATGCAACTCTTTCTCTCTAGGCTTAATTTTGTTATTTATCAAAATTAACAATTGATGAGAAAACGCCCCCCTCCCTTACCCAACTTAGCGTATCGCTCTCCTTTCTTCAATTCTGTTCTCTTGCTCTGCTTGTTTCCCAGACCATTCTAAAAAGTTCCCTGTCTTCCTTTGGCATTTATATTTTTCAAATGCTTGCAGACAGTTTTCATACGCCACCTCAGTTGTTGCTTTGCCAAGCTATACAGATTTAGTCCTTTTCATCTTTCCTCATAAGTCACTGCCTCCATCTCTTTAATCATTTTTCTTGCTGTTCTCTGAATTCCATCCAATTTGTCGATATCTTTCTGGTAGAGAGGTGCCAAGAACGGAGTGTACAGTGTGGTTAAGGAGCCGTGTCCGTCACTTCTCAGCCAGATGGGATGGCTGTTACTTCAGAGGACACACTGAATATATACTGGGGGCTGAGATAAAGGAAAAGGAACCAGTAAATCTTGAGAAAGTAATTCTGTAATTCATTGTCCCTAGGGATAATAAAATAAGCATTTAATTAAAAGATGCGTTTCTAGTTTTGTGACTAGCAGATACTATTTTGGTGACAAAGGCAGAAAATTGCATAATTTAATAAGATAAGAAAACACAAGAGCATAATGCTGTAAATCAGACCCTTTCTCACATTTGGAGAAACAATTGTAAACTATGAACAATATTATCTTGAAAATGCTTTTAGTTATTTTATTCAGTATGAAAGCAGACAGGAAATTTGGATCAAATAATTTAAAATATTTAACATATTCTTGTACCATGCTAATGCAGATAATAACCAATGCATAAAATGTACCTCACAAAAAAGGATAAATTCTGTCAATTTATATTTATTTAGAGTTTCCATCAAAGTTTTTTAGGTTATGTTTCAAGATTTAGGTTTAGGTTTACTTGCAGGATGAGTGACAGATTAAAGTATGAATATTTTTTTATGTAGGCTTTTCACAGTTAATACTCAGAAGCAAGTATTTTCTAGTGTATTAGACTGAAGCTGAATATAGATATTTCACCAAATGCTTTATTGAAGCTGAGTTTTGTTACAGCCCTAATTTATCTTTAGTGTTTTGCTTTATGCTTATGTTTAAAGTTTTACTGTACTCATTGAACTGTGCTTGATCATTACTAATGGCAACTATCGTTAATGAGATGCATGTCACCCTCTAGCAGGTGGTATGGTCTAATAGTCTGAGGATTGAATTATGGTTCAGAAAGGAAATATTTCTTGTATGGGACTACAATGTAGAATGCGAAAACTGCAAGTATCTTAAAAACGGAATAACACTTGAAATAGGAGAACGAAAAAATAAACAAATCAGGTTATCTGAATAATAATCATGCCCTCTTAGTCCTTGAAAGGAGAAATCACAATTCATATATTGCTATTATAGAATCTAGCAGAACTTGGTCAATAAAATGTTGACATCTTTAGTTAAGATAACCCATCTGTTACTTTGTGCTGTAAGGGGGAGAAGAGAAATAGTTACTACAATGCATGCATGTTTTCTAGCATTAAAGCTGCAGAGAAAATAAATATGCATGCCCTTACTTCTTAGAACTCCAAGAACATTACTGAGATTGTGTTGGTCTATATATGACCAATACTTACACTGATGGTAATTCTTAGATATTGGCCTAGTCAGAGTACAAAGTTTAATTATAAATTTATATTTTCCCATTGATACCTTTATCCTAAAATTCAGGTTTTGAAAATGGGAAAGTAAAATCCAGAAATATAGGCACGATTAACAAAGCTATGTAATTAGATTAATAAGAATGAAAGTTTGGGGCTTAGCTTATCCAGCCATGTGACCTTGGGAAGCACTCTTTGTTAATGCGGTTTGTTAATGGAGTAATTATCTACATACTTCTAATTCCCAGGGTAGTTAGGAATATCTAAGGGGTAATAGTAAGGGGTGTGCTGTACTGAAAGGTACAACAATTCCTTATTGTTTTTCATTTTGTGGTAAAGGTAATCCTGTCTCTTTACATGTCTTTCATCTTCACTGAAAAAAAAAGTTAACCCGCCATGTGCTACAGCAAGAACAAAGCATATTCCATTTTTTCCAATCCAGAATGCCTTGAGTAGATTCTACATAAAAGTAATCATGGACAAATTATAAATTATACAAGTGATGTTGGATTACTTGAATAAAGAGAAAACAAAATAGACTTTATGTTTTCTCAATTCTTAAGATGTAAGTGACCTAATTGTCATTGGGGGAGAAGGAATTAGAAAATATTAGAGATGGAATGACTCTTGCTAACATTTAACTTCTCCCACATCCCAACATTTACTAATGAAGAAACTGAAACTGTCCATAGTAACACAATTCATCTATTGCAAGGACTAGAAAACAGGATTTTAGGTTTAGAGATAGTGCTGCCTTTGATCATTAGAAATTATTATAAATCAGCACATGGAATTGGCATTGATCTTTTATGTTCACAGTCTGCAAGATGTGCCTTTATTATTTTTCAATAAGTCTTAAGGCAGTCATTGGGCAGGGAGGATGGTCCTGCTATGGAGTAGGGAGAAACAAATCAATATAGTTTTCATTTATATAGAATGCTTCACCTCTATAGCTATTAGACCATGAGACTTTACGAACTAAGTTTAGCCACTGCGCTTTTTACCAACATAGTAGAGAGAACACAGCCCTGGTAGTGAAGGTCAACAACTCTGATTTATGAGCTGGCTCTACCTAGTATTTAATTTTAAGACTATGACCAGGAAATTTAATCTTTCTGAACCTCAGCTTCCTTATCAGTGTAGTGAAGATAATGCTACTCAGCTTGCGGACTATTCACTTCTTCATTGAAGAAGTGCATATTAAATCCATACTATGTGCTAGACGTTGTTCTTGGTGCTAGTGGAGAGCCAGAAAACAAATGCTGTACCTTACAGAAGGCAAGGTAGTTGTAAGGATTGAAAGAATCATCTGCAGTGGTTTCTTATACACAGGGCGTGTTCAGTAATGTTGATTGTTCATTTTCTCTCTGATTCTTTTCCAAAACCACAACCTAAAATCAGGAGAATCTTTGCTCCTAAGTTTCAGTATAGATTGAGAAAATAAAGCATATAAGTGGCTAAGAATAGGACTCTGTGAATTTTAAGTAGCCAACCAAGATCCAATTTTTGATCTTTGTGCCCTGCGTGAAAGAGGTAGGTTATGTAAAACAAGGACAAGTGCACAAACACCTCCAATCATACACTTTCCCATGACAACATGCACAATCTATTCTTTGTCAAATGTGGAAGCAACTCCTGCAGTACTTGTATTTCAGAATTTTTCTATGGCTCTCACAGCAAAATCATTGCCATTTTACTTTGTCTTTGTTTCCACCAAAAAAAATTGTAAGGCAGAGTAAGATTCCCATTCCTCTAAGTTTTTATACACTAGGATTGGGGGTGGACATGGGTGATTAATCAAGAAAAAATTCTCGTATCTTCTTTTGATCATCATCTCTGAAAGAGAACGGAGAAATTAAACAGAATTAGTCTGCTGTGAGGAGATCTTGAAAGCATTCAGGAAGGCTAACAAGAGAATCGCTTTTTTTCCCCTAAAGGGAATGATCTGTTGGTAATTGAAGTAAGGTGTGAAAGTAAACACTCTACTAGGCCTCTTATAGGTATTTTCATTAATTCTTACAACACATAATCCAATAATGTGAAATATAAGTAATAGAACATTGGCCAAAAAAACCCCACACAATTTAAGTATAGTTTTGAATTATGTTTATGTTACCTCTGATTAGGAAGCCCATGTTTTTCCCCTGCATCATAAGTGACACTCATCATATTCCATTAGCCATTGTCACATGTGTGTGACACTGTTTGTCTGAGCTTTATTTCATTTCAATCCAAAGTATACTTTCTTTGGTGTTATGTACAGCTATTTGAATAGTGACTTCTCCCTGTTATAGGATCATGGACTAATGAAAAATACATCCATTTCAGACCTGCTAATAACTGGCTGCATGGCATGGGCTGAACAAGTCACTTGATTTCTCTGGGCCTCTGTTTCCTCACTTGTAAAATGGGATGAGGTCAGACGAGGCTATCTATAATACCCACGTAGCTCAGCAAAGGCAGTTCCTCAAATGTGTGTCTGTGTGTATGTGTGTGTGTGTGTGTGTATTTAAATAAGTTTTTGAAACTACCTGATTGTCTACTCTTTTATGATAACACTGGAAATGTATTGAATTGTCACAAAATTAGGGTTCTATCCCCTCCTAAGAGAAATATATTTGCTATTAATTCTAAAATACCCCCCTACATGCTTGTCATTGCCCCAGGCAAGTGATGGAAGAGAAAACAGGAACAGAAAACAGTGCCTGCAGTTATGCATCTCTTTTTTCAGAACACTGGTTCCTAAATTAATAGAAGGCTGCCTGTTTCCCCAGCATCTTCTGTCTCTGTCCTCCCCTCCCTTTCATCAGTAATCTTACCTCTTCTCAGCTAGCTGTTTGCTAATCCAAGGTAAATTAGTTTTAATAAAACATGATACTATACTTTATATTTTTATATTGTAACAGTAGCAATTAATTTTCAATTGTTTTCAGCTTGTAGCAGAAGTAAGTTTTTGTAGGGGAGAAGAAGGAGGTAATTTCAGGGAATTCAAGCATTCGGAGAAGCCCACATCTTATAGATGACAGTAACAAACATTTACAGATTTAAAGAATGTAAAGCCCCAATAGGATGTCTGGCAAATAGTAGGAGTTTAACAAATTGCATCCTATTATTCTTACTTCACAAACCAGCCTTGCATGTTTTATAATTTACTCAGATCCTGGGAAAACAGGTTCTTCTTTAAAACCTCCATGAAGTCGGCTGGGCGCAGTGGCTCACACCTGTAATCCCAGAACTTTGGGAGGCTGAGGAGAGGGTCACTCGAGGTCAGGAGTTTGGGACCAGCCTGGCCAACATGGCAAAACCCTGTGGTGGTGGTCACCCGTACTCCCAGCTACTTGGGAGGCTGAGACAGGAGAATCGCGTGAACCCAGGAGACGGAGGTTGAGGTGAGCCGAGATCATGCCGCCGCATTCCAGCCTGGGCAACAGAGTGAGACTCCGTCTCATTAAAACAAACAAACAAACAAACAAACAAACAAACACACAAACAAAACCTCCATGAAGTCCTTGAAACCTGGAACACTGTTTTATAATTCAACCTAATGTATTAGTTCTACAGATAAACCATTTTCTGTTGCCTTTTCTTTTATCTTTCCCTGGATTTTGCTACTCCCTTATTTTATTCTTCATTCCTGTTTGTTCTCTCATTCCTTCTTTTGACTTTGTTCCTTTTACATCTGCAATAGAATTGCTATTTCCCAATATCCTTATATCCAGCCCACCTCGCTTGTGGCCATGAGGTAAAGTATATTCTCTGGCTTGGGAAAAAGCCTACCAATGTGCAGAAACTCCATACCTGAGGCGAGGTGAGGATTTAATACCTTTTCTCATCTCTTCTTTCCCAGTGCCCCTCCTCTCTTTTCTTTTGTATCAAAGTGCTAAGAGTCATGCAATCTTTTTTTCCCCCAGTTTTCTTTTCTCTTGCCTTGTTTTATTTTGTTTTGCTTTCTGTCAGCGTCTGGAAGACTGAGAATCAAGGATGTGTGAAGGGATCGTCCAGTAACATGAAAGCAGAAACACAGCAAAGGGGTCAGTGAGTTTTGAGAGGACTGCTGTTGTATTCATGCATACTACTGGCATTCTTTCACATAAATAAAATGTATTACGTTTATTTCTTTAAAAAATATCAACAATCTGTGGTTTGATTGCGCTTCCCCACCTCAGGTCTTTGTTTTTCTGGTATCCAATGCTCATTTCCCCATCTGCTTTTTCTTATACTGTTTCTCTTTCCTAAATAACTGGCCTCCCTCTTCTCTACTTAATACTTCCTTCAGTATAAATCTCCCTTATTTTATATTATTTTGCTAATGAATAATAATAATAAAAAAGAAACTGTGTATTGCTTTCCAGGGTAAGACTTTTTTTCGCATTTTTTTCCCTTTTTTTATATTCACACTTTTATTATGCTTTAAGTACTCAATAATATCTTTCATATTTTCTTTAAATTTATTATATATTTATGCTTGTTAATGAAAATGTTTTTATTTTAATTTAATTTTATAATTGTTTCCAGTAGTATACAGGAAGATACTTTTTGTATATTAATCTTGTATCCTATAACTTTGTTAAGTCAATTTTGGTTTTAGTGTGTGTCCTAGGATTTTCTTTTTTCTTCTTCTTCTTCTTCTTCTTCTTCTTCTTCTTCTTCTTATTATTATTATTATTATTATTATTATTATTATTATTATACTTTAAGTTCTAGGGTACATGTGCACAACATGCAGGTTTGTTACATATGTATACTTGTGCCATGTTGGTGTGTTTTATCTCACTCTTGAAATAACTCCAAAAGACACACATTACTGTCATTCCCAATTTGCAGATGAGAAAACCAAGACCAGGCCCTACATTACATGGAACTATTAGGTATTATGACTCCTGATATTATACCCTTTACGCAAAACTGTGCTGTCTTTCTATTTTGCCTATATTGATCTTTGCCTTTGCTGATTTATTTTAGTACTTATACCAACTCTGTGTAATTTATTATTTAATTATATACTGTCTAGAATTATTCTAAAGTTACTTTATTAGTAATCTCATATATATTAGGTTTATTCAGTTTAACACAGTTAGTTTATTCAGTCTACTGAGACAAAGATTCTATCTTACCCAATGCTTATATTTCTCTTTTAGTCTTGACTCAGTGTTTGAACCACACATATTTAATAAATATTTTTATTGATTGAATTAAAAATTATTCTATTCAACAAATTTCATGTCTTCTTATGTGTCTAAAAAGATGGCTAGGTGGTAATTGTAATGATGATGGTGATAGTTCTTGTTGTTCATAAACCCTGCTATGGTTTGAATGTGCCCTTAAAATGCATGTTTTGGAAATTTAATCCCCAGTACAGCAGCATTGGGAGGAGGGACCTAATGAGAGTCAATTAGGCTATGAGGTCTCTGCCCTCATTAATGGATTAATGTCATTATCTTGGGGTGAGCTTTTTATAAAAGAATGAGTGCAGCCCTCTTTTACCTGTTTCTCTCCTGTCCTTCTGCCTTCCATCATGGGATGACCCAGCCAAAAGGCACTTGACAGCTGCAAACCCCTTAATCTTGGACTTCCCAGCCTCCAGAACTGTAAGAAATAAATCTCTCTTCTTTATAAATTATCCAGTCTCTGATATTCTGTTACAGCAGCACAAAAGGGACTAAGACAAACCTTATCATCTTAATTCCTGTGTGTGATTCTCCTGCTAATATTTCCATTTCACAGATGTAACCACGAAGCAGACAGTGACCAAATCACTTCTGCCAGTGTTGCCCTTGTCAAAGTGAATGATGACTGATGCCCTTTGGAATGTATACCACACTCTCTATTTTGTAAACGTGGGCTACCCATGTCAGCTACAGCAATATTTACCCAAGAGTAAATAAGATTTTTGAAATTATAGTCAAATGTTTTGAATACCATTTTACAAATCTGGGTAGGCTAAGTGCCATTGTGTTATACTACTCTAGCTTTCTGTGCAATATGATGTTTTTAATTCCTTTTTTTAACTTCTGGTTTTTTTTTTTTTTTTTTTTTAACCTGGCAGACATGGTTTAAAGAAAAAGTAAAGAGCTGGCTGCTGGCTTTTTTTTTTTTTTTTTTTTTTTTTCCCCAGTAGGAGGAGTACCTCTTAAAGGAGGAAACAGGTGTTAAAGTGCTTCTCTTCTTTATCCTTAACCTACTCCCTAATTTTTTCCCTATCTTCCTCACTGGCAAGAGAGTCTGGCTTTTATACATAAGATTCACAGGAAATGTTTCTTCCTCGGCAAAGAAATATTTAGACAGCAGCAGTGACAGACTTGAATTCCCCACCCACAGCAGACCTTCTGGTTCCATGCAGTCTTTCAAAGGAGAACTGAAGGATGAAAGGTGTTTTTCAAAAGTTTTTAAATTGTTTTTAATAATTACAGTTCTCTTCCTCAGAGATTGGCAATCTGGAGATTTGGGAGTTTTTCTCTTCACTGGCTTGAATTTTTTAAAATTCTGTTGTTTTCTTTTTTTTTAAACGATAAGTAGGAAACCTTACTACAGGTTATCATGCAAGGTGGCTTTTGAAAGTGATGGTGGCAAAAAAAACAAAAAATGCCTACTTCACAGTGTATGTGGGAAGTAGTGATAAAGGAAGGGATGCTTTCAGGGCAGAGAGTGTATTATTTCTCCAAAAAACCAGGTCAGAATGTAATGTAGCAGACATGTTTTGGGGCTTGAAAACAGTACAAATGAAATAACATTAGAGAGAAACAAAACTGCATGCTATAAAGAGAATAGGAAAGAAAACCAGAGCACATATACAATGTATCCTTTTGGGAGCAAAAGCATCTTTAAACAAAGAAAAATGCCACTCTTGGTACTCTTAGTATTCTTGACACTATTGTTTTTTGGGATAAACAGCATTTCCTGGGAGCTTGTCAGAAATTCAGGCCCTTTATCCCCACCTCAGATCTACTGATTCAGAATCTGCATTTGACAAGATGCCCCCGTGACTCTCTCTCAGCTGCTGCTAAAAACATTGGTTCTAACTCTATTTCTGACTGTTTCTGCCTTTTCTGTCTTTGGACCCTTTGCCTTTCCTTTTCCCTTTATTTCAGCAGGTTCTTAAGGAGGACTCAGCTGACTTCTCAGCTACTGGATCAAGCCTGCCTGCTTGTAATAAATTGTATAACACTGTAGAGGGAATCTGTATTTTGCTAGCAAAACACAATTCTGATGTCAGGCTAACTGTCTCTGGGGATGTTGGTTGGTCATGCTGTTGGGCACTCTGTGGTTAATATATAATTTTATCTTTGAAAGACAGAAATTAGATCAATGTTTCTTTCCTTGGGTTTAAGAGTAGCTCACGCTAGGATTAATAGGTCTCAATGTTTTTCAAAATGCTAAAATGTGTTCTATGTTGTCAGAAAAATAAATCATTTACTCTAAGTTCTTCATGCCCAAGGAATAGTGAAGCAGTTACTGACTCGGTCACAAGATTAAACCTTTGAAATAATATTTGCTGATACATTCTTCACCAGGAAATATCACTTTATTTGCCAATTACTATGGGCTAATGATGAACCCCCATTAAATGACCTATTGTTTGTTATTGCTTTGTGCTGAGAAAACACCATGAAACCATCTCGAAAATACTCACCAGCTGTTCTCCTCAAGTGCCATAGTACAAAGTTTGTTCTGCATATTACCATATAATTGAGACTCAAACCTGCTTTGACCTCTGAGGGAGTCACTGTGGTATGGCGTTCTTTCTAGTATATTATTTGTAGTATGCAGTTACAGGGACTTGTTTCTGAAGATCTTACTCCAGTTTGATATTAAAATAGGAAAAACTCAGTATGTATTTTCTTCTTTGGGTAACTACAGAGCCAAAATAAAGTATATTAACTGGTGCATTGGGATAGTGTATGATTAAAATCAAAACAAAAATTCATTTTGGCTGAGTAGATTCAACTCTGGGGGAATTAAAACTTCTTTCATTCTGTCATGTCTACCACTGTGACTAAATTAGCTGTGGTGTCCCTAATTCAGTGTTTGTAACTTTTAGTCATTAATTCTACAGCAGAGGATTTGATCAACCTTGTAGAAATTTGAATCAGTTCTTAATAGAATAGAAAATAAGACTTCTATCTCTGAAGCAGAGAAATTCCATGAACACAGTAGGTGCTCAAAAATACTTGTTCTATTTCTGAGATTATCAGTAAACATTTTGAAATTCCACCCCGTTTAACTGTTATACCTACAATCAAAGAAACACAATACAAAGGGAGTTCTTTCTTTTCCCTAATATTGGAGATAATGCATCATGCTAGAAGAAAAATTCTAACATCAATGGTTCTTTAATCCATTTCTAAGAGATATGCCTTTGCCTAGAGCTATGTTGATTGACCTTCAGGGTAGTTTTAAAGCCTGAGCACCACATCTGAACTGGAATCAAAACATATGTCTTTCTTGCTGAGCACAACATTCTTTTCAATTCAACAAGAATTTTCATGTGCTTAGCATTATCATAGGCAAGGGAAATGCTAAAGCTATACAACATGTGGCTCTTCCTCTCTATACAACATATATATTATTTTGTAATAGAGTTAGAGAGATTCTCAAAGAAAACATGAAACAGAATAGCTTATACGGATTAAACCATTATCTGTATTCACCAAGCTGGTTCACCTCCTTCTACCTCTCTTCTAGAGAGCAGCACCTAAGCCTTAAATTCAGACTCCATCCTAAACTCCTCCCTTTCACCTCCCATTACATTCAGTCAATCATCAAATCCAGTGGATTCTATCTTCATAATATTTCTTGATTCAATATATTTTTCTCTATCTCTTATGCTGCTGCTTTAGATTGCCTGGCATTATCTTTGGCTTAGACTATTGCAATAGCCTTTTACATTTTGACTCAGCTTCCTGAATGACTTTCCACCAAACCAGTTTCTTAAAACATAGATCTAAAACCTACACTGTTCTTACTATTTTTCTCCATCAGTCATGAGAAAATGTCCAGACCCTATATTCTTGATCTGGGCCTCCAGTTTTGTCTACATCCCCATAGATACTTACATCCTATAATTCCACCAGAAAATATCCAGCTGTTTCAGCACCTGGAATTTTTCACATATTCCTTCCCTATAATGCCCTTCTTTATCTTATTTTCTCCACTTGACAACTAACAAAGCACCTTTCAAATTTTTATTTAAGAGGATTTCTTATAATCATCTTCCTAAGCATGATTGAACGTCCTCTGTCTTGAGTTCCATTCCATAGACTGGGCATACTTCTATACTTATACCTACAATATTACATCTACTCCCATTCAATTGTAAGCTCCTCAAAGAGGGGATCCAAATATTCATCTCTTCAGCTTCTTGAAGAGCGAATAGAACACAGTCAGTGCTCAGCACAAGGAAAATGAGAACGAATTAACAAATGAGAGCTAAGGAAATGAATGGTCAAAGTGTGATACTCTTGTGGAAGAATATCTGAGAAGAGGCTCACCCAGTGTATTAGTTTTCTATTGCTGCTGTAAAAAAACGGCCACAATCTCTGTAGCTTCAAACAGTATAACATTATAATTTTACATGCTAGGCCAGAAGCCTGAAACTGGTTGGCCATACCCTGTGTATGGAGGGTAGGGAGGATAATCTGTTGCCCTGCCTTTTTCAGCTTCTAGTGGCTGCCTACTTTCATTGGTCTGCAGTCCTGATACAGACAGGAGACTGGGAAATACCAGGTAGAGGAGGTGATTCCCCAGCAAAGTCCCCACCCTCAAGCCTGGAAATCCACAACCTAATGGGAACAGGCATTCCTGTTTTTGCACCTAAAAGTTGCCTCTTGGCCTGCTACACACCCCTATCCTGTACCCATGTCAACCTCAGACCACAGGCTCCAGAAGACCGATGAGAAGATGAACAGAAGAGCCAAAGAACAGCAGAATGATGTGGCAGAGAGAAGAGAAGGAGCATCTGAATGCCCAGAGGAGTTTGGCTGGGGACGATTGGAGAGGAGGTCAACCACTGGACGCCCACACTCCAGGGGAAGATCATCTTCCCACTTCATCCTCATCCATCCCTCTAAGAGCCACCTCCACCACTCAGTAAAACCCCTGAAATCACCATCCTTCAAGTGCCTGTGTGATCTGATTCTTCCTAGATGCCAAACAAGGTCCTGAGTCCCAAGAGGGCACTGAGCTGCTTAACACTTAGGCTCTCCAAGGACAGCAAGGCTAAAAGAGCACAGTGTAACACAAGGTCCACTTAGGCTTTGTAGTTGCAGACGTCCACCCCTGGACACTGCCATGGGGCCAGAGCCCAGGGGCACTTGCCAAGCTGCTGCACCTGCCTGCCTGCGTGCTCTCCTTCCCATAAGGGATTTGAGCATGCCCAACAGGTGAGCCACACCCCTGTCACACATCCTGCGAGAAGAGCCATGGAATTCTCCTGTTTCAGCCCCACATCATTCTGACCTTCTACCTTTGTTGTCACATCTTCTTTTCTGACTCTTCTACCTCTCTCTTCCATCATTTAAGGATGCTTGTGATTACACTGGCCCCACAAATGTAATTCAAGACAACCTAGAATAACCTCCCCATCCTTAATTAATTACACTTGCAAGATCCCTGTTGTCAAGTAAAGTAATGTATTCACAAATCCCAAGGAACAGAATGTGGATATTTCTGGCTGGCCATTTATCTGCCTACTATATTCAAATCAAGCAATTTCTTGGATGTTACAAATACCAACCATGCCTATTATTGCATTGATAGGAAGATGGGAACTAAACTAGCAGGGAGAAGATGGCTGATACTAAATAAAATTCTCGTAAAACAAAACCACAACCCAAGGGTCACAGGCAAGTATACAGGCTGATGGATTTGTCCAGGGAGCATGTGTACACACCTGAACTCATGAGTACAGTCCTTCTCAATCTGTCTCCAATTCAAGGTTTTCTACCATGCTCCATGAACTCCACATTGCCCTTACGATTTTTCTCAAAAGTTTCTACCTAAGATGAGCATTAGCTTGATTTCATGTGTTATGTGCCCAAGTACAGCAGTGTGATTTGACTCAGCTGTCTCCCAACTAAATAAAGACCAGAGTGAGTAAAAGTTTCTACTTCTACACTGTCTCTTCAGTCTTCATAACATCGGAAGTGACACTCAGATTACTATTATTCAAAATCACCTTCAGAAATCAGCTAGAGTACTTGAGGAAAAGAATGTGAGTATCTTTTGTTTTAGATGGTTGTGATTTTCCAAAGAGTTCCTTGCTTTGTATTTCTTTAAAAAGCCTCAGGAAAACTGTCAGATGGATTCCAAGCACTCTTACGGCTTGAAATTCCATTTTCTCATTGATACTGCCTACCTTTAAGATTCTCCATCTCTCCTCTAAGGTCACATGTTTGGCTTAGTTTTAAATATGGTTTTGTTTATGTGCAGCTAAAAGCTCCTTCAAGGTAGTAACACACACCTTCGTCACTTGTCATTTCACTTGTGAGTCAGTCAAACGACTAGTTAATTTTTCTGCTTCTATTCCTTTGAAACCTGATGGTCCTCCCTGTCCATGTTTATCAGCTCTTCTCTCTGTGCTCCCTCAGACTCCTGTAAATGTGTGCATATGTGTATATGCATGTGTGTGTATGTGTTGGTATACTGAGAGCCAAATTTCTTTTCCCTCTTAATAGCTGGATTGAGAATATAATATGATCGTGTTCTAAAAATATCAGCACTAATCCTCTTGCCCTGAAGGGAATAGTAGAACTCTTGAAGTCTTTTATCAGACCAAACTTGATTTCTCTATAACGGGAAACCTCCTTATATCATAAATACTTGTCATGCAAATGTCTTCAAATGACAAGATAATGTCTTATCAATCACAAATTTTCCAAATTATGCAGATGTCTTCTGTTTGTATTGTCATTTGTGGATGGTGCAAAAAAGTTAGAAGTTTATAAGACAGAATATTATCAGGTCATTTCCCTGTATACTTCAAAAGTCAAACACCTGTTCCTCACTGGTTTTAAGAAACAGATTGTTACTCATGCAAAGTCAGTTAATAGTAACTAGACACTGGTTTTGTTATGGAGCACTGGGTGTGGGGAAGAAAGTGGCATGAGGTAACTTTCTGGCAAACTCAAGTTCTGAATTGATTGAATTTGATTTTTATAGAATCGCTAACAACCCAAGGGCATTATCCAAAGCTGACAGTTATATATGAAGGAGTTCTCTGAATTTGGCTAAGCTTATTAGGGACAGCATTATCATTTATGAGAAAATTCCATGAGGGTTTTTAAGTACATGGAGTCCTCAAGAAATATCAAAAACACACACACAGTGAACTATGAGATAGGCAGTATTCAGTCTCTGGAGAATGACAGGTTGTCTTGACCCAGGCTGGATTTGAAGCTGAGGTTGGAGATATTGCAGAGCTGAGTTTTAGATCACTAAGTAATCCCCTCCGGCTCATCTCCTCTGCTTAGTCTGTGTCATTTTTTTTTTTTTTTTTTTTGAAGTACCCGAATTACATCTTTATGTTGCTCTATAAATAAAGCAATTTTGACATTTTTAATACATTTACGGTTCCTGTAAGTCATTGCTCCTTTCACTTAATTGAAAGGAGGGGCAGATGGTTTAAATTTGGTAATATAGTATCAAATGTCGTTCAAGTGCAACTCAGAAATAAACAACCTTTGTAAAATTTAAGTACAAATGTAGTATTAGAGGTGTTCAAATTATAACTCAAAAATAGCTTTACCCAAGGAGTTTAAATCATTGTAGAAACTACTAGAGACACTCACAACCAAGTATGATGAGCTGTGAGCTCTTTGAAAGTAGTCACCCCATCTTATTTTTCTAATTCAGGTGCCCAATCAGTTGTCTAGAATACATTTATTCATTCATTCAACAAAGTTAATTTTTGCCTGCTATGTACCAGGCTTATTCTGGGGCATGGAGATGAAGAAACAAATATCACAGTTCCTTTTCGTAAAGACAGATATGTGAAAAATGTGGGGCAGTGTAGAGCAGTCACTTTACTAGCCTGGGGAATGACAGAAAAGACTTTCTCGAAGAGATGATTCTTGAGCTGAGCTTCAAAAGGGAGTACAGGAGGTGGTCAAAGCAAGGACTCAGGTCTTTCTGGGAAGTGGAAAACTAACCAGGAATGGACTGTTCAGTGTATGTAATGGGAGTGGCAAAAGTTGATTTTTAGGAGACAACAAGAGGACATTTAAGAAAAGCGTGGCGTAACCTAACACTGGACATTTGAGTTCCATTGTGAAATTCATACGTAGCTGTTGGACAGTTTGAAGAATTAGTAGAACATGATCTGATTTGGGCTTTAGAAAGGTGACTCTTACAACATTATGAAACATAGATTGGTGTTAGGGAATAGTGAAAAAATGGAAGGAGGAAGATCAAAAGATATGTTTCAAAATCCAGGAGATGGCTGCTTCATCTAGAACAGGATTGATGGAAATGTGGGATGCAAAGTTAAAGAAGGAGTCCAAGATAACTCTTGTTTCTTGCTTGGGCAGCTGGCTGGAGGGCAAGGATGTTTGTTTTCATAGGGAGGGAAGAGTAGAGAAGTCATGCTTTGAGAATAAAACGGTCAGAGGAGTGCTACTGAGGTTAGGACGATGGCACAGAGTAATAACATAATAAAGTTTTGTACATCACTGCATTGTCTTTTTTTCTCAGCAGGCCATTCTTTTCAATTTTTTCTAAATGAAATCTACTTTAATTTTACTGCATTAACATCATCAACTTCCATTCGTTTTATGATAATAGCACATTTTCTTCAACCTCTTCCACATTTTCCCCCTCCTTTGCCGATACCTTTATTTTCCTCTCAGCTATAATTTTGTCATGGCACTCACCTCTCATGTCTTGCCCTGCTATACCTGTCTGTGCTACGAGGCTAAATTTTAGCATTAGAGATTACCGTCAGTCCCTTCCACCTCTAATAATCACTCATTCCATGAGTCTTGTTTTTTGTTGTTGTTGTTATTTGTTTGTTTTTGTCTGTTTGCAGCTAAACCACATCAGACCTTCTCTCTGCAAATGATTTGCTTTACCTTGGTCAGTTTCATGTTGACTATTGCAAGGGTTCCACATGGGAGCATGTAAGTCTGAACAGGCTGCCTAAAGCTAATAACTAACCTCAAATAATGCCTGTATATTTCCTTTAAAAATACTAAGAGAAGAAACAGAGCTAGCTTCGGGGAAGAAAGAGCAGCTAATGTTCAAACTTACCACCTATTTCTGGGTCCTGAGCAATTTGAACACTTTTAATTGTGCTGAAAATCACTATTTTCTAACAAATATGCAATAAATGCCTTGGTTATTGCACAGTGGAACCAATCCTATGACAGATCCATTGAAAGATTTTAATTTATTTATTATATAAAAATAAAAAATAATAGCGATAAAGAAGAAATAATATAGATAAAATAAGAAAAGTGAATTGGTCAGAAGTAAAAGAAAGAGACTATAAGTTTGAGAAGGGGAGTTAAACTTTCAAAATACATCTTTAGCTCTTTAAATAAATTATTTTGCTCTCCATCAAAACTCCCTGCCATAAGTAACATAGCATGTACTGGTGTGCTTTTTAAGTGTACTGATAGAATAAAGGATGGAGTGTGGCATCTGAGTCTCTCCTTCAGATATCCACTTGGCTTCCTCCCTTACCTTTATACAGTCTGTACTTAGATAATACCTTCTTAGTAAGGTTTTCCTGGTCATTTCATTTAACATTGGCCCTTCCTACATTCGACACTCCCTATCACCATTCCCTGCTTTTTTTTTTTTTTTTTTTTTTGGCTCTATAGCATTTAAATCCATTTAACATATCTATGTTTAACTTTTTCAAAGAGGATTTTACATTCATGTACATCCTCCTTCATCCAACTAGAATGTTTATACTTATACTGTCTTTATGGGTATGTACACACACACCACACACTGTACAGGTGTATATATGTATGTCCATGTAAGTGTGCATATAAATGTGTATATACATATAGATGTGTCACATACCATATATATGCAGTTATACACACATATGTATGGGGTATAGGTGTGACTTCTTTGTTCACTGCTATACCATAGCCTCTAGAACAGTGCCTGATACACGTACACACTCGATAAATATTTTCTTAATGAATGGTCAATTGTTTTAGAGCTATTTGCCTCTTTTAACGTTTTAAAAATTTTATTTTCATAAGTTCTGATGCACTGAGAAAACTACTAAAAATGCTGTATAATCATAACATTGTAAACAGAAGGGCCATTGTGGTAGCAAATATGAGAAATATCTTAGGTAATTGATCCTGGAGAATTTCTACTGATATTTCTTTAAAAAAGGGAGAAATCTCATTCAAACAGCATACATATAAGGTAACACTTTCATGATTTTTAACTTCAGAAAAATTGATTTTTAAAAAATTTTCATCAGGACTCTTACTTACATTTTTTGTGAAGTACACTCTGGAAATATACATATAGTGGCCTAAGAAAGAGAGGGAGGTCTTGTGAATATTCTGCTTTTGTATCTGGAATCCTTTTATTTTCATTTTAATAATTTGGATAATAGTCTCACACTTGTTCCCCACTCTCTGATAGATTTAGAGCTTTTGGAGGAAGCCCAGAAATGAATGAGTAGGCAGAGTGTTAATTGATTACACATATCAGCAGTATAACATCAATTTATTAATTTCTCCTTCATGCCAGTTTTTTAAGGGAGTGAAGAGTAAAGGCATGTTGTAACCAGGATGAGCTTAAGGGGCAGAAGAGGCCCTACTGCATGTTACTTAACATGAAAATTCATGCAGACTCTATTTTATCATTAACTACAATGCCATAGTCTGAATTAGAGGAGGAGGAGAGAATACAGAGAGAAGGAGATTTAGGGACACAAAGAGTAGCTTTTACTTCTTTACAAATCTGAAAACTCTTTAACATATTTTCAGTTTTAATATGTTCATGTGTTCATTCATCTATTCAACATAGACATTTTGATTGCTTGTTCCGTGCCAGGACCCTATGCTCTACCCAGGTTATATTCATTTTTTACTGGAAAGAAATATGCATTGCACCCCTACTAGTGCCAGGCCCTGTTCTAAGCCCTCATGATAGAGAAGCAAAAATATTAAGTTCCTGCTTCCACTGAGCTTGCGTTATATGAAGAGGAAAATAACAGTAAGCAAGAAACCAGGTTGGGCGCGTTGGCTCACACCTGTAATCCTACCACTTTAGGAGGCCAAGGCAGGAGGATACCCTTGAGCCCAGGAGTTTGAGACCAGCCTGGGCAACATAGGGAGACTCTGTCTCAGAAAAAATAAAATAAAATAAAAAGAAACCAAAACAGGCAAACAAATGTACATTACCATTTTCTGGCAAATGCTATGATGCAATATATAGCTAGGTAGGTGGAAATGGAACATGAGATGAGGGCACAGAAATAAATCTGTGGTAAAACAAATGGCAATATTATTTTATGTGGTTTTGTGCTTAAGAAAGACAGCTCTAGAGGCAAGTGTGAGGGCCAGTCTGAGTGGTGGTAAGACTGGGGTCTGAGGGTTAAATATCATTGTAGCTGTTTAGGGCAGAGATGGCAATGGCTATGATAAGGTGGTGGCAGTGGAGTTGAATATAAGTAGATAGAGAGAAAGCATATATTCTACATAGTCAAGCACCACATAATGAAATCTGCACCAACAGTGGACCATATATATCACTGTGGCACCATAAGATTATAACAGAGCTGAATAGTTCCTATCGCTTAGGGATGTCACAGTCATTGTAAAGTAGTACAATGTTATTACCTTTTCTATTCAGGTATGTTTAAGATACACAAATACTTACCATTGTGTTAAAATTGCCTTTGGTATTCAATACAGTGACATGCTATATGGATTTTTAGCCCAGGAGCAATAGGCTCTGTGGTATAGGTGTGTAGTAGGCTGTACCATCTAAGTTTGTGTAAATGCACTCTACGATGTTTGCACAATGGCAAAATCACCTACTGATGCATTTTTCAGAATGTATTTCCATCATTAAGTCATGCATGAATGTATATACTATACATATATATGCTCCATATAAATATAGAGAGAATATAAATATATATGTGTATATACATAACAGAGTATACGTATATATATATATATATTTGTACTTTACTGTATTGCCAAATATATTCATATATATTGCATATTTTAAACATGAGGAGCGAGAGATAGGAGACTATAAAGAAGGTATGAGCCATGTTTTAAAAAGTAGAATAAACAGGATCCAGTCGCTGTTTAAATCTTTATTGAGCAGATGCTTAATTCAGGCAATGTGCTAGATACTCAGACACACAGGATATGTGTGTAGGTGCACAATGTTTTTTACATAGGAAGGTCTGTTTTATATGAAGCAGCACGGACTGTGTCTGTTGCAAAGAATACTTAGCAAATTCATGAATTGTGCCTGCCACATTTTATGTATCTTCTCAAAAATATAATTACTTTTTAGAATGTGTTAGTAAAGGAAAATGTGTTTTCCTTTTAGAGCCATGTTTGTATTACATAAGCAAGTTTTCTTTTCCCTGCAGACCACAAAGTCTACTCAGCCCCACATTTACTGAAGGCAGTAATAAAGCCATCAGACTTTCCTAGAGAAACGATTGCCTTGAGGATAGGAAGTGTGAGTTTCTATATAATTCAAGAATTTACTGATTGTTTCCCACCTGTACTACCCCTTCAAGAATTTAGCCTCCAATTTCATATACACGTGCACATATATTCACACACTCACATGAACTAATTTTTTAAAAATGTTCTCTGGTACTGATGAGTATCATTTCAAAGTGCTTTTTCTTCCCATTAGATGGGATTACTGAGCCGGAGAGTGGAGGGTTTGTCCCTTTCTGACCAGGACACTGATGAGCCTCATAAATTAAAATTTATGTCTTCCCTTGTTACTGATATACCACCTGGCTCTTTTGAATTATCACAGCCACCAAATGAATTTTATAGTCCATTGGGGGCTGTCCATGCTTGCTAAGGTGATATTTCCATCTCTGGCATAGCATGGAATCTCATCTCCTCCTTGGTGAATAATCACAGTGTCAAATCCCCCATCAGCTATCTTTTGCTTCTTGAAGTGGACTTTATGTTATATATCCTCTACTTCTCCGAAGGCCAGTCAAAAGATGGCATTACAATCAAACCCCATTGGACCTGTTGATTATCCCTATTCTGTATCATCTTCCTACTTCAGAAGCCTATGGTTTTGTGACTTATTCCCTAGATGAGCTCTTCTATTTCCATCTTTCCCCTCTATTTCTATATTTGTTTTACAAGTTTCTATTAATTTCTACTTCTCTTTCATCCATTTTATTAAAACCACTTAGTGATATGGTTTGGCTGCGTTCCCAGCCAAAATGTCATCTTAAATTGTAATTCAAATTGTAATCCCCACATGTTGGGGGAGGGACCTTGTGGGAGGTGATTAGATCATGGGGTGGGTTCCCCCATGGTGTTCTCGTGATAGTGAGTGAATGCTCATGAGATCTGATGGTTTTATAAGGGGCTTTTCCTCCCTTCACTCTACACGTCTCTCTCCTGCTGCCCTGTGAAGAGGTGCCTTCTGACGTGACTGCAAGTTTCATGAGGCCCCCCTAGCCATGCAGAACTATGAGTCAGTTAAACTTCTTTTATTTGTAAATTACCAAGCTTAGGGTATTTCTTCATAGCAGTGTGAGAATGGACTAATACACTTAGGTTCACTCTGCTAGGAGATTTACTTACGTCATTGTATTTAATTCTTTTGAGACTGTAATTAGGTATTTCTATTCTTATATTACAGACACAAGAAAGGTGCCCAAGGTCAGGCAGGTAATAGGAGAAAAAGCCAGAATTCTACTTGAGATTATAAAATTCCCAAAGCCATCCTTTTTAACATCCAATACTGGCCCTTGGGAAAGTCATGGATTTCCTGTCATTCTTCTTGCCCTTACTATAGCCTTCTCAATAGTTCACAGCAAACTCCTGGGAGAAGATGATGGAACTGTAAGTTTCACTTGAGTATCTTTCCAGCAATCTTTTTTTCTTTATCATAGAAAATATGGGAAGATAAAAAAACATAAAATCTAGATTAAGGATATTTAGTTTGGAGTATAGTTCTGGTCCCAGTTTGTCAGGTGATCTGGAAAATTCCAATCAAGTGTGAAGGACATAATACCTGTAGTAACTTAAGGTTGTGGAGAGACTAAAATGAGACTGCTTAGAGGTGTAGCATTCTGGTGTCTACTGGGAAATCTGATTTATCCAGAGGTAAAAAATGGCTGAAAGCCAATGGCTTGTATGGTAGGACCATAATGAGATCATCTTAAATTTTCTGCAAACCAGATCCTGGGAGATACCTGGGCCCCTGTCTTTCCTTGGCCATGTATATAAAAAGCACTTGATATACGTTTCCTAAATCTTTTTCCCCCCAGAACTGTACCAAAGCAAGTTTGTGTTGTTTACAACCAAGAAAATCTAATAAAATATCTACTCTACAACTTCCCAGTATTTTGATTCCCATGGGATCTCAGTGAGACAGTATTCAGCATAGCCACTTTTTTGAGGAAAAATGGCAAAATTGCTTAAATAGTAGGAAAGAAATTGACTTTTGAGGCCAAAAATCAGTCTCATAAAATAAGGCGGGACGGGTCTTAGAAGTAGCATCGTAATCTGTCCTTGTCTTTTAGCATGGCATCCCTAAATTGGCAATCATTTCAGTAAATCTGGCAGAGGGAACCCCTCAGTCAGAGGTAACACAGACATGGAGTTCTTTCTCAAAGACAGAAACTGGAAAACTGTCTTTGGCTCTGTTGCATGCCGACATCTCAATGACCTTGGAATGACAGCAAGTTCTGAGGTGCATTGCTAACTGAAGACAGTAATATTCTGAGCAGGGCTGCCTTTGTTGATGAAGAAACATAGGGGTTCATGTTCTAACTACTAGGTGAAAGGGAAGTTTCCAGTAGCATACTAAAAGGTGCCCCATTTTAATGCAACAGCTAAAGTGGATTTGTGACTAAAGACTCCTAAGTCGTCACCCTTGAAAAGGATCAAGCTCAAGGCAGTGAATAAATTGGGGGAGAAAAAGGTAAAAATTCTTTGAGAAATGTATCTTTTATTTTTGTTACAATTTGTCCATGAAGAGTTCTTTTAAAAGATTACTATGATTAGTATTTTCTTAAGGTGAATTTCAAATTTTGGTTTTGTTTGTTTTTTTTGAAGAAAACCAAAGGTAGGGGTGTGTGTGTGTGTGTGTGTGTGTGTGTATGTATGTATGTATTCATATGATGACTTTGTCATGGTTTGTGATTACATTAGGTTGAAATTCTTATGATGTTGGCTGGAAGATGACTGGAGAATATCTGATTTCCCAGCAATCAGTGTCATTACTAAACAAGTCTGTGCATGGATCTGTATTTTTATTGTTTATCTAGCACAAGTAGTTCACTTGAAGCTGAACCATAAGTGAATAAATGAATATTCCTTTCATTCACAGGGATATTTTGTCTACTAACGGTGTGATGAGTTTTGGATGACACATAAAGTCAAGATCGAGATGACTTGCCAATATTGAAGATTTATTTTAGGCATACAATTTTAAGGTATTGACTCATGGCCCCTTGGCCAAATCCAAATACAACTTAATTATTTTTTTGCTTTTCTAATTTTACTCCAACAGTTGTATTTGAATACAGTACTAGACTCTATATTTGAGTGCTAGTTCTGCCACTGCTGTTAGACGTCTGCTAGAGCCACTCTGAGGATGAGTGAATGGATCCTTATTAGTACTCATGCTCCTCTTCACAGATTTATGAAACTTAAGTAATTCACATTTTGAAAAAATATAAAATGAAAGACATTTGAGACACTTGGTTTAAAGATGGTATAAAAGTCCAGTATTTCATAGTTTGCATTAAGTGATGGAAGATATTAGACTTGACATAGAAGAGAAGTTAAATAGAGAAGCAGTGGAGAGGGTAGTTCATTTAGGTCCTTTGATTACATGGATCAAATTTTTGAATGTACATTAGAACCACCTGTGACACTTTTAAAAAGACCAATGACTTGACCATAGCCTAATCCAACTAAATAGGACCCTCTGGGGATAGAGCCTGTGCACAGGTATTTTAAAATAAATTCTTGGCTGATTCTAGTCAAAAGTGAGAAAGAAGTACATTCATAGAAGTCCTAGTGACTGACAGTCACTAGGTGACTAAGTGATAGGTGACTATCACTATCTACCTCCTATTTAACAGTATTAGCAGCTGGACGCAGTGGCTTACACCTCTAATCTCAGCACTTTGGGAGGCCGAGGCGGGTGGATCCCGAGGTCAGGAGTTCAAGATCAGCCTGGCCAAGATGGTGAAACCTGTCTCTACTAAAAATACAAAAAATTAGCCAGGCATGGTGGTGGGTGTCTGTAGCCCCAGCTACTCGGGAGGCTGAGGCAGAGAATTGCTTGAACCCGGGAGGCAGAGATTGCAGTGAGCCGAGATCACACCACTGCACTCCAGCCTGGGTGACAGAGCAAAACTTTGTCTCAAAAAAATAAACAAACAAAAAACAAAACAAAACAAAAAAAAAACAGTATTAGCCTTGCAAAAGATAATGTCTTAGAAGAAGATAATGCCTTAAATCAAACATGCAAAAACGTGGTGCAACCAAACATTACCTAAAAATTCATAACTCTGCAACCTTGCTGTTTCCTCTGACACTCTTACCTTCTTTTTATATGTCTAATAATCGACATTGTTAGGTTGTTTCTGTGATGTACTTCCTTTCTTTCATAATTCTAAGTTATTTTAAATCTTGCCATAGCAAGTTAATCTTACCTTGAGTTCTTCTGGATGACTGTACAGCCATGTGTAAAGAGAACAATGTATTAATTGATGAGGCAAACAAATCAGAGTTCCAAATACCTCTTGAGTCAGGAACTTTTGAAAACTTGGAGAAAATATCAAATTCATATGAGTTTGTTCAGTGAAATTAGTACTAGAGGATATAGGTGGTCCAGTTCTTGCATAGGCTAATGCCAGAAATGTTTGTGTAATCCTCTGTACTTTCAGGACTCCTCTGTTCTTCTCCAGTTTTCCAGAAACATAAACATAGTATCCCTAAATGATAACAATGTTGCATCCAATTTACTCTTAGTTCGAGACCTTATTTCTTTATTTTGTCTATTCCATAGTGATTTTTACTTTCAGAACAATGTTAAATCATAGTTGTGGTACTGTACATCCTTTACTTGATACTAACTTTAATGGGAATATATCTAGATATTTCACCTCTAAACATATTACTGGCTTTCAGTTTGATAGAAAATAATTTCTGTATGTATGCATGTGTTTATTATATATGTGCTTGTAAAATATATACATGTATAAAATGCAATAGTAAAAAGTATCTAACTTTAAAACCTAACAAAAAAAGGCAAGCCACCCAATTTTAAAATGGGCAAAGGATGTGAATAGATATTTCTCCAAAGAAGATATACGAATGTCTAATAAACACATGAAAAAGTAATTCGTCATTAGGAGAGTGCAAATCAAAACCACAATGAAATACTACTTCATGCACACTAAGATTACTACAGTTTTAAAACAAAGCAAAAATAATGGAAAACAAGAAACATTGATGAGGATTTTGAGAATTAGAATCCTCATACATTGCCTGCAAGAAGGGAATATAAAATGGTGCAGCCACTGAGAAAAAGTTTGATCATTCCTCAAAAAGTTTAACACAGACTTACCAGATCCCCAGTGATTACACACCTAGGTATATGCCTCAAGTAATTGGAAAGAGATTTTGTTATGGATCGGATTATATTCCTACAAAATTAATATGGTTAAGTCCTAATCCTCAAAGCTACTGTATTTAGAGATAGGCCTTTCAAGATATAATTAAGGTCACTGGGTGTGGTGGCTCACTCCTGTAATCCCAGCACTTTGGGAAGCCAAGGCAGGTGGATTGCTTGAGCTCAGGAGTACTAGAACAGCCTGGGCAACATAGTGAAACCCCCATCTCTACTAAAAAAAAAAAAAAAAAAAAAAAAATAGCTGGCAGGAGGCTGAGGCAGGAGAATCGCTTGAACCTGAGAAGTGGAGGTTGCAATGAGCTGAGATTACTCCACTGCACTCCAGCTTGGGTGACAGAGCGAGACTCTGTCTCAAAAAAAAAAAAAAAAAAAAAAAATAATAATAATAATAATAGCTGGGCATGGTGGTGCTCACCTGTAGTCCTAGCTACTCAGGAGGCTGACACATGAGAATTACTTGAACCTGGGAGGTGGGGGTTGCAGTGAGCAGAGATCGCACCACCGCACTCCAGTCTGGGTGACAGAGCAAGACTTTGTCTCAAAAAAAAGATGTAATTAAGGATAAATGAGATCAGAAGGGTGTGTGATAATCCAATATGACTGATGTCCTTATAAGAGGAGAGGGATACCAGGGATGCATGGCCATAGAGCAGAGACCATTTGAAGACATAACAAGAAGGTGGCAGTCTATAAACAAAGGAGAGAGACCTCAGGAGGAACCAGCCCTACTGGCACATTGATCTGGTACTTCCAGCTTCCAGAATTGTGATAAAATACATTTCTGCCGTTTAAGCCACTCAATGTGTGGTATTGTTGTTATGGCAGCCTTATCAGGTTAAAATAGATCTTAATAAAAAAAAATTATACATAATATACATAGCAACACCACTTATAATAGCCAAAAGGTAGAAACTTTTGGTTTTTGAGGCCAAAAGTTGAGACAGACCACAGATGTCTATCTATGGATAAATAAAATGTTGTATCTCCATACAATGAAATATTATTCAGTCATCCAAAGAAATGAAGTACTGACACCTACTACAACATGAATGACCTCAAAAACATTGTGCTAAGTGAAAGAAGTTAGACAGAAAAGGTCACATATTATATGATTCCATTTAAATACAGAATCCTAGATGGGCAACTCCACAGAGACAGAAAGCAGATTAGTGTGGCCAGAGATCAGGAGGGAAAAATGGGTAGTGACTGGTTAATGGGTAGGTATTTTCTTTTGGGGTGATAAGAATATTTTTGAACTAGAGAGAGGTAATGGCTGTATAATATTTTTAAAGTACAAATGTAACTGCACTGTATATTTTAAAAATCATCATGATATACACCCTAAATATATAAAACTTTGTCAGTTGTGCCTCAATAAAGTTGGAAAGAATGGAAAAATGGTGAAATCTAAGTTATGTGAATTTTACCTCAATTAAAAAAAAAAAAAAAAAGATTGCCGGGAAGCACACATGATCCCAATAGGAATAAAATAATCTATATATTTTAGTTAGATATTTTACCTAATGACAAAGTTGAGCATAATTTTTAAATATATATTTAACATTATAAAATATATTCTTACACTTTCCCTCTTACTGTGGTAAATTGTATTACTAGATGCATTCACTTGGACCAACGTTGCAATCCTACTATGAAATCTAGTTCATGTTCTGCTGCATGGTATTGAATAATATTTTATTTAGTAATTTTGCATTTGTATCCATAAAATTTACTTATGGTTTCTATCTTTTTTGGCACTAGTTTGACAAGTTTTATTATCAATGTTTTGCTGGCCTTGTAAAGATAAATCGAAAGCTCTTTTCTCTGTGTTCAAAAGCAATTAAACAGCATCAGAGAAATGTTTCCTAAGTGGCAAAGATGAAAATGGTTTTTGTTGTTGTTTTGGGCTGCAGTTAGGGATGGCACACAAGAAAGGAAGTGAATATATATAATTTTTAAACAAAGTTTTCCTCTTTTTCTCCTGTTTTTCCTATACAAAACAGCTTACTGGGTTCTCCAGCTCTTCCGGGGTCAATTTTTTTTTAATGAAGGTACCACTCGATCAATTTTCATTGAACATAAATTCGTAACCAGCATACAGATGAGTAAACAGAATTTTTCCAGTACTTCCAAAGCCCTCTGTTGCCATACCAATTTTTACTCCATTACTAAGGGTAATCCCCATTCTTACATATATTACCATCGTTAGTTTTGCCTGTCTTTTTTTTTTTTTTTTTTTACTTCATACAAACGGAAATATACATCGCATTCATACTCTTTGCATCTAAGTTCTTTCTCTCAACATTATCGTTAAGAGATTAATTGATATTGGGGTATTTATTTATTCTTATTGCTGTATAGTATTCCATGAATTGGGAAAATACCACAGTATATTTATGCATTCTGCTGTTGATAAACATTTTGGATAGTTTCCATTTAGAGGCTGTTATGAATAGTTTTGTTTTTTACACTCTAGTACATTTTTCTTTAAACTGTGAATGTATTTCTGTTGAGTAAATACTTAGAAGTAGAATTGCCAAGTCAAAGTGTGTGTTTATTCAGGTAGAGCGGATGCTGCAAAACAGTTCCAAGTGGCATATAAGTTTGTATTCCTACCTGCAGTATATGAGGGCTTTAACTGCTCCAGTTCTTTATCAACCTTTGGTAATTTCTATCTTTATAATTGTAGTCATTCTGTTGAGTATATTGCCATGTAATGTGGTTTTTATTTGCAATTCTGATATGATTAATGAATTGAACACCACTTCACATATGTACTGGCTATGTGGATAGCCTTTTCTGTGAAGTTCTATTAAATCATTTGGTCAAATGTTCTATTGGATTTTTTTTGTACTAATTTTAGGAGTTCTTTATAAATTTTGATTTTGATTTCTGAGCCCTTTCTAAATGTGTTACAAACATATTTTCCCAGTCTGTGCATTGCTATTTTATCCTCTTTTTGATGGTACCACATATCATTTATTTTCTTTATGTTATTGCTTTTATTCTGGGTCAGTTTTGCATTTCACCAAAGTTTTGAAAGCAACAATGAATTTGAGCACAAATCTCTTCTTATTTTTGTACGTTTTTCAGTGCCATATATCTGTGAATAGGTCCACAGTTTCATTTCTAATTTTGAGCTTTGTGTTTTTCTTTCATTTTATCTTCTGAATTATCTGGTACTGTATCAGTGTTTTTCCTCCAAACCATCAGTCTTTGGATTTGTTTTGCAGTTTCAAATGTATTAATTTTGGCTTTTATCTTTATTAATACATTCTTTTTGTTTCCCTTAGTTGTATTTTGTTGCTCTGATTTCTTGAATTGAATAATTAGTCCATTTATTTTTATTCTTTCTTTTTAAAAGATGTAAGAATTTAATTGTATAAATAATTTTTCAAGTACAGCTTTCTTTATATCCTTAGATGTGATACATAATGTTTTTATAATTATCATTTCATAAATTAGCTATGAGTTAGGAAACAAAATCTCCAAATCAGGTAAATTGTCTCAAAACATTTTCCTCATCAAATTCACCAAATTCTCTGCCATGTGGCCCATCTTTATTTATTTAGATTCTACCTTCTTGATCAACAGGATATGCACATCCCCACTTTCCACCCTGAAATTCATCTAACTTGCTTCCTGAAGAGATGGCATATTAAAACTACCTGAGTGGTCTGTATCTTCTTTTTGCTTTCCTTATTCTCAAAGAAAGGACCATGAGATGGCCTTGCAGCCCACATGGGAGGGATTCCAGGTGACAGATTGCTATCTGATATTCAGGTAATGTCATCTGCTTTCAAAGCACTCTGTGTCCTATGAGGCATCTATAGAAACCTGGATCAGCTTTAGTAAATCTTTCTTAATTTGGTTTTGTCTTAGTCTGTTTGGGTTGCTATAACAGAATACCACAGACTTAGTAATTTATGGAGAGCAGAAATTCCTTTTCTCATAGTCCTGAAGCGTCTAAGTCCAAGATCAAGGCACTGGCAGGTTTGGTTGATGGGTGAAGGCTGCTCTCTTTTTCCAGGATGACATCTTGAATGCCGCATTCTTTAGAGGGGAGAAATCCTATATCCTCACATGGCAGAAGGCAAGATGACAAAAAGGAATAAATTGCCTCCATCAAGTCCTTGTAGCAAGGCACCTAATTCCATACAAGAGGTAGTAGTCCTCATGACTTAATCACCTCTTCAAGGCCCCACCTGTTAGTACTATCACACTGGCCATTAAATTTCAACACATGAAGTTTGGAGGGGACAAAAACATTCTAACCATGGCATTCTGCCCCTGGACCCCCAAATTCATGTCCTTCTCACATGTTAAATATATTTGCTTTATTCCAATAGCCCCCAAAAGTCTTAGCTTGTTCCAGCATCAATCTGAACTCTAAGTCCAAAGTCTCAACCAAACATCATAAGGGTAATACTCAAGGTATGATTCATTCTGAAGCAAATTTTCGTCCAGCTGTGAGCCTATGAAATAAAACATGTTACGTGTTTCTAAAATACAATGGCAGGACTGGATAGGATAGACATTCCCATTCCAAAAAGGAGCTAGAGGAGAAAAGGAAAGGGGCAAGAGGTCCCAAATAAGTCCAAACCCAGCAAGGCAAACATTTAATCTTAAAGCTCCAGGGAATCTTGCCCATGGCTTTGCTGGGTGTAGCCCTTGCTTCAGCTCTTCACATTAGATTTGTATGCATGTGGCTTTCCCAAGCTGATGCTGCACACTGGTGGTTCTACAGTTCTGGGAGTGAGCCTGGCTCCATGGCTCCATGAAGCATTGCCCTACTGGAGGCTCTCCAAATCAACCCTGACCCTGTAGCAAGTACCTGCCTAGGCTATGAGACTGTTCAAGACATCCTTTAAAATCTAGGTGGAGGTACTCCTGCCTCCACAGCTCTTGCACTTTGTACACCTGCAGATTTAACACTGTGTGAATATAGCCATGGCTCACTGCTTGTGCCCTTTGGAGTTTCAGCATGAGTTGCACCTAAGCCTTCTTGAACCACAGCTAGGTTGGCTGAGTAGTGCTGCCCTCGAATATAGGGAGCAGAAACATGAGGCAACCCTTGGCAGTGAGCCCCAAGTTCTTACAGGTGCCTTGGGACCCTACCCTGAACCCATTCTGCCCTCAAGGCTCTAGCACTCTGGTAGCCCAAAGATCTTCAAAGTGCCTTCAGGATCATTCTCCCATTGTTTTGATGAACAGCATCTGGTTTTCCTCTACCTAGACTAATCCTCTTATTAAACAATTGCTTGGCCAAGCCCTTGTTTTTCTCTCCTGAACTTGCTGTTTTTATTCTTTACATGATCCGGCTAAAGATTTTCCAGATTTTTACATTCTGCTTTTCTTTTAATTATAAATTACATCTTTATATCATTTGACTCTTCTCATATTTTACTATAGCCAGTTAAGCCACACAGCACACTGGATGCTTTGGTGCTTGGAGATTTCTTCCACCAAATATCCTAGCTCCTCACTCCTAAGTTTTTCCTTCCACAAAGTACTAGCGAAATGGGATAGCTCCCTTGACCCGTTCACGGAACATGTGAAGGGGTTTGCTTGTTTACTCAGTCTGCAGCTCTCAAACCCTCATGGGAGGGGGAGCACACAGGTGAGCAGGTGCAGGGGCCAAGACGAGTGTGTCTGGGATCCAGCAGGAGCAGAGTTCTGTGAGGCCCTGTGGCAGGGTCTACGGGGTACTTGTAGCCCCTGGAGCCCCTGAGGGCGTGTGTTACAGTGTGCTCTTTTACCTTTGCTCTCTGTGGACAGCTGAAGCTGTTTAGCAGCTCAAGTGTTCACTCATCTCAGCTCAGCTCAGTGTTTATCCTGAGCTCTTGTTTGGCCTCCAGGAAGAATCAGGTCACAGGAACGAATTGAAGATGGTACATGTGGGGAATTTTGTTGCCGATGAAAGTGGCTCTCAGCAGGATGGAGAGCTGGAAGGGGGATGGAGTAGGAAGGTGGTCTTTCCCTGGAGTTCGGCCCTCTCCAGCCAGACAGTTCTCTGAGGTCTCACTGTCAAGCCGTCCCTCTGAAGTTAAGTGGCTTCTCTCCAGTATCTGGCTGCATCTTCTCTCCTCTCCTCTGCAGCTCCACTCTGCCACTCAGCTACTCTGTCGTGCCTCTGCCAGTGGAGCCTGGGATTTTTATGGGTACAGTATGAGGGGTGGAGTGGGCCAAAAAGCAGCATTCAAGCAGGACAACAGGAATGTATGTTCTCACTCTGGGCCGTGGTCCCAGACTTGAGGGTGTGACCCTGGCCAGACACTGCCCTCTTCTACTGAATATTTCTCCGCCTCCTGTCCATATCACTAGGACATAGACATAATTCAGTCCAGTTATTTTTCCTTTTATAACACGGGTGGCCTTTCCCCCAATTTCTAATACTTTGCTCTTCATTTCCATCTGAGGCTTCATCAGAATAGTCTTTACTGTCATGACCACCTAACTAATCCCTAAGAAAACCGAGGCATTCCCTACAGCTCTTCTCTTCTTTTGAGCCCTCACTTGAATCATCCTTAGTGTTCTCTTCATGGCAGTACAGGCTTTTTTTCAGTATTCACTTCAAAACCATTTCCACATCTACCCATTATCTGGTTCCAAGCTGTTTCCACACGTACAGGTATTTGTTATAACAACATCCTTCTTCCCTAGTATCAATTTCTGTCTGAGTTCATTTTTGCTACTATAACAGAATACCACAGACCGGGTAATTTTAAAAGAACAGTAATTTATTTTCTCATAGTTCCGGAGTCTAAGAAGTCCAAGATCAAGGTGCTATCAGGTTTGGTTTCCTGCTGAGGGCTCCTTTCTGCTTCCAAATGGCGCCTTCAACACTGCGTCTCCCTGTGGAAAGGAATGCTATGTCTACAGGTAGCAGACAGTGGAAGAGAAGAAAGGAATTAACTCCCTTCATCAGGCCCTTTTATAGGGCACTTAATCCTATCTAGGAGGGAGAAGCCCTCATGAATTAAATACTCCTTAAAGGCCCCACCTGTTAATACTATAACATTGGCCATTAAGTCCAACAAATGGCCTGGCGCAGTGTCTCTATTGCAGAAAGCCTGTAATCTCAGCACTTTGGGAGGCCAAGGCAGGCGGATCACGAGGTCAGGAGTTCAAGACCAGCCTGACCAACATAGTGAAACTCCGTCTCTACTAAAAATTCAACAAAATTATCGGGGCGTGGTGACACATGCCTGTAATTTCAGCTACTCGGGATGCTGAGGCAGGAGAATCGCTTGAACCCGGGAAGCGGAGGTTGCGGTGAGCCAAGATAGCACCACTACACTCCAGCCTGGGTGACAGTGTAAGACTCCGTCTCAAAAAAAAAAAAAAAAAAAAAAAAAAGTTCTACACATATATTTTGGAGGGAACAAAAATATTCAAACCATAGCAGTTCCCAAATATGCTTTTACGGAACATTATGTCTAAGTTTTGGGTTGAAATTATGGCTATTTGCTTCATAGAAATTTGTTTTCTTTCTTCACTTCTTGTTTTAGAGTTTTTCGTTGGCTCTGTGGTGAGCAGCTAGCATTCTCTATCCTGCGATCTTTGACCATGTTTCTATAGTATGTTACTTTTACGAGTAATTTTTGTTAACATTGCTTTTACAAATAAACAAAACATACTTCAGTAACTTTAAAAGGTATTTTGTTATATTGTTATTTAATGAAGTGATTTCCTCTCTGTCTGTCTCTCCGTATGCTTACAACTTTTTATGAATCAAGGTGAAAACACAGTACAATGCACAGACAGCCCCAGACCTTATCATCATGACTTATTATTTTTCAACTTTATGATCATACAAAAGCAGTGTACATTCACATACTCATACATTCTATTTTTCACCTTGCGTACAATATTTAATACTTTACATAATATGTTCAACACTTTATTATAAAATAGGACTTGTGTTACATTATTATGCTCAATAGGCTCATTGACATGTTCCGAACACCTTTAAGGTAGTCCAGGTTCAGCTATGATGTTCAGTGTGTTGGCTCTATTAAATATACAACCCTCTGTGTCTAGGGGGTAGTGATGCAGAGATCTGCCTCTCTTGTGGCTGCTCAGGATCACACTTCTGTCAGTTCCCAGATAAAATCACCATATGAAGACAAGCTGGACCCATTTCCCTCCTTCTTTGGTTTCTTGGTTCCTTCTGCATTTGAGGGTCGCTTCATATATACAACTCTGTCACAAAACACTTAGCAAGTGGCAAAGCCCATCTTGTCTCTAAACTTCATTGTTTTGAGTGCTAGGCACATATCCAGTTGCTAAAAGAAGAAAAGTATTTAAAGCAAAAAAGAAAGCAAATACATGGCATTTTTGAAGATGTAAAATGCATTTATTATTGCTTAAATATATTGTGAGTGACAGAGAGGCTAGAGATGGGGATGGAGAAGTGATCGTGTGTGTGTGTGTGCGTGTGTGTGTGTGTGTGTGTGTGGCTGAAGAGGTTGGACTGCATTAGAAATAAAATGAAAAAATGTTGAAGACTTATAAAGGCAAATGCCATGCAAAATTGTGTGATTTTGAAGTACTGTTCTGACTGCAAAGTAGAAAATGGATTTGAGGAGAGCAACATCAGTGAAAGGGGACCAATTGGGAAGGTACTGTAGTACTCTAGGAGAAAATGAAGTTGCCTTTGATGACATTGGTGATAGTAACAATGAAGAGAAGTAGAAAGATTTGAGAGATTTGTGAGCTAGATTCCATGACATTCAGTTACCAGTTGGATTTCAGGGGTGACAAAGTAAGTGGAATGGAAGATAACTAAATATCAGACTTGAGCAATTATTGGGATGCTGATAAATAGGAGTAAATTTATTGAGGGAGAGAATTTTAGCTTTAAATGTTTTCATTTTCAGAATTGCCTGTGTGTATGCATTTAATCAGGCAGTTGGATATTTATGCCTGGAGCTCAGGAAACATCTGAGGGTGTGTGTGTGTGTGTGTGTATGTGTGTGTATGTGTGTGTTTTAGTCATCTGATGTATTTGGTAGTTGATGCCATGGGCCTAGAAAGCACTGTCCTGTGAAGTTTCTAAGAGTGAGAAAAACAGAAGAACCAAGACAAGGCTTGAGAAACACTGATATTTAAAGGATAAGTACAGGAGGCAGAGCATGCGTGTAAGATTAAGGAAGGGTGACCAGAAGGGTTATGCTGTAGAGACATGAAGAAGGGAAGTTCATGGTAAACCATGAAGCCAGATAAGAATGCAGACTGCAGTTGGATTTGGTAGCGACACAAGAATGCTGAAAAATCTTCTTTTTCTTTTATTTTTATTTTTTCCTTTGAGACAATGATCATCTACAGTCTCTTCTTGGATCGCCTTCTCTTTCCACACTTTACATGTTTTCCTTAGTCATTTGTTTTTATCTTCAGTTCTGCCAATAGGTGCTGGCTCCATCCAGGAAAGTACACCCCAAGGTCCTGAGGTAATGAGATCATTCTGAAAGTGGGTGGCAAGTCTTTACTGTGCATCTTTGATAGACGTTTCTGAAAGATCTAATCTTCAGAGCCATGCATCTGTAGGACGAATGTATCTTTCTCTTGCTAATATTGACCAGATCACATAGCACTACTTTGATGAGTTATTATGCCAAAAAAGTGTCTGACTCGACTCTGTCTTATAAACACACCTTCCTCACCATCTGTGAAGAGGGAGGAAAAAAGAAAATAAAGAGAAAATAAAATTCTGTCTTGTCCCTTTGAATACATATGGAGATCCTTTAGAGGAAATTGACATTGTGGTTATATGTGCCCGTTATATTGGTTATTCATAAGTGACAGGGTTCACAGATGTTATCACACTACTATCCAATCTCATTACATTTCTAGGTGCCTACTTCAAACTTTGCTTTCAAATAAATATTAACTCTGTGTTGCATTTTAAATTAAATAAAAATTACTATTATTCACATTGGAAACTTTTACCCCAAGAGTCAGATTGTCTAACATCCAGTTTAACTTCATAAACATTCAACTTTAACAAACATTTTACACAATGATTTTAACTGAAGCAATGAAACTGGGGATATTGTTCTATCTTTCTAGATCTCTGCCCCCATCCCTTTTTTTTATTTTGCTTCCTCTAACTTTATGTTCCTTAATCATTCTGATAGTTTGTATACATGCAGAAGGAGGTGGGGGTGGCTGGTATTGCCACCTTTTCTTTCTCTGGATCCTGATTACTTCGTGTTTTATTTTTCCACTTCATTTCCATGTTTTTCCTCCTCCTACTCAGTGTCAAAAAAAGAGTGTTTTTTAATATGTTAAAAAATAAAACCCTTTGAAATGATACCGTCTCTGTCACTTCACTCTCACTTTTTAAATTATAAACTAAAATAAAAATTGGCATATTGATAAAAGCTTCCAACGCTGATGCCTGCTGCTTCCTGGTGATTAGGTGTGAGAAGGTGGCCTTTCTCAGTTCAGATAAAAAATATGCAAATGATGATATTTAAATCAAAATGACAGTATAGTAGAGGATGGAGGGGCACATTGATTCCCTTTCTTTCCAACCTTTTCTCTTTTGTATATCTAAGGAGGAGCTTCTAACTTTATGGATGAGTTGAAGATTAAGGAAAAGTTCATACTTGCACACCAAGTACCAACTTAGAAAGAAAACATTCCTGACCTTGGTTCAAATATTCTAAATTGTCCCTCTTTTATTCAGATAATGTATTTGGTTTTTGTGACTTTTCTGCATTGAAAATAATCTTACATGTTTTGAGCACTTGATATGGGTGAATCTTTATGCTGGGCTTTTAAATATGTTTTCATTTAATCCATACAATCATCCCCAAAAGTAAATATTTTTATCTTCATTTTCACATGTATAAAAACCTAAATGTGGGCCAGGCCCAGTGGCTCATGCTTGTAATCCCAGCACTTTGAGAGGCAGATCATGAGATCAGGAGTTCAAGACCAGCCTGACAAACATAGTGAAACCCCATCTCTAGGAAGTACAAAAATTAGCCAGGTGTGGTGGTGCAAGCCTGTAATTGCAGCTACTTGGCAGGCTGAGGCAGGAGAATCGCTTGAACCCAGGAGGCAGAGGTTGCAGTGAGTTGAGATCATGCCATTACACTCCAACCTGGGTGACAGAGTGAGATTCCATCTAAAAAAAAAAAAAAAAACAAAGAGTAAAAACCCAAAAACCTAAATGTGATGATGGGACACGTCTAACACTAATGGATCCAAGATCACTGACTAGAAAGTGAGGGATGCAGGCCTGGGATTGTTTCATTCTAAATTACATATAATTGTCACCAACAAGAAAAGTGGTAGATATGCTCAGGGTGGACACTGAAGTGTGGCCAACATCTCTGTTCATGAGTAGAACAGAAGACTAAAAAAGTTTTCAGGTCTATTTTTAATAACTCTGAATCATCAACATGAATGCAATCCAGAAAAAGATGCACAAATATTATGCAGCGACTGGAAGTAGCATGCAGATAATTTTTGTATTATTATAGTTAAAGTTCTAGGGTTTCTGTCCTTGTGATATTTTGCTGAGAATGATGGTTTCCAGTTTCATCTATGTCTCTGCAAAGGACATGAACTCGTCCTCTTTTATGGCTGCATAGTATTCCATGGCGTATATGTGCCACATTTACTTTATTCAGTCTATTATTGATGGACATTTGGGTTGGTTCCAAGTCTTTGCTATTGTGAATAGTGCCACCGTAAACATATGTGTGCATGTGTAGCATATAGTAGCATGATTTATAATCCTTTGTGTATATACCCAGTAATGGGATTGCTGGGTCAAAGGGTATTTCTAGTTCTAGATCCTTAAGGAATTATCACACTGTCTTCCACAATGGTTGAACTAATTTACACTCCCACCAACTGTGTAAAAGCATTCCTATTTCTCCACATCCTCTCCAGCATCACATGCAGATAATTTTTAACTAGCATTCATAGCAACACTGTGACCACTCTATAGAATTTGAGTCTGAACTCTAAATTTTCCATCATGTATTCTCACATATTTAGAGTCACAGTCAATTTAATGCGTTACCCAATAAACTAATGTAATCATAAGTTTTTATATGTGTGAAGACCAGGAATTGGGGTTTTCCGGTATAAATAAGAATCTAGTAACTGTGACTTCACAAATGGTGTGAATGTTTTGAAACTTAATGGGTAAGGGAGTGGAGTGTGAATATAGTTTACTGTAGACCTTGGCTGGATATGATGTGTGAATTTCTCTGCTTCTATCTAAAAGGGTGTTTCTCTGCACAAAAAGAAGCTGAAGGAAGATCTGGAAAACTGGAATGGATAACATTTTCCAAACAATAGCTATCTTTGTTGAGTGAAGACTGACTACTTGAATTTCAAATTTCCATTTTTAGGATGTAATTAGCCTTACAGTGACACTAACTGGGATTCCAAAAGCAGTTTAACACCCAGGATACAAGCAATATCCCTGTAAAGTACTAGGGTCTTATGCAGTCCCAGCCGAATCCAGGATTACAGATGCATGTAAGAAAACTTATTTTCTTACTAGGAAAGTTAATACTAACTAACCTAGGATTAAGTTTTTTCAAGCTACTGATATCATTTAAAGAGTAAATATTTGATTAAAATTTTATGGAAATAAAGAAAAAAGAACATGGTATAGTTTGCCCCTTTGGACAAATAGCTGAATAACTATAGCACAGATACTTCTTATGATGTTTAAAGGGTCACATGTCCCATTCATGCCTCATGGCCCCATTATGCAGCTGCTTCTGATGAAACTGTCTTTTTATGATTTCTTTCTCATAAATGTTCAATCCTTCAAATGGAGAGAGGTAGCAGTCTATCTCTGTAGTTTAAAAGAGAACATTTGAGTAGAATTGTGCATCTGTGCCTTTCATTTTAGCCACATAGAAAAGACAAAACAAGAAGTCAGGAGATATGGATAGCTGGCACCTTGCCTATTGTGAAGACTACGGGACCCCCAGCAGCTTCCTCTAGAGACAACACATCTCTTTATTCTTTTATCAAAGAGAATTCATCATGTTGAAAGTCTAAACTCCTTTAGCAAAAGAGAGACCTGATGGTGCTTTTTTGTCTCTCATCACTCACTACTGTTTGATCTCTGAGCCTTTTGAGAGCTAGGTAGCATGAGACCAGGAACCTAATAGCATGTCTACTCCTGCCTCCTTCCCCCCTTCCCCTTCCCCCACCCAAACTCTATGGGAAGAATAAAAATGAGGTCTTGTAAATTTGTAATATGATTCAGCAGGTTTTATATAAGTGGGAACATAGTAGTAGTTATCAGATAACAAGCGCAGTTTCATGTTACAGGTCTTAGCTTCTCTGTGAGATACAAGAGATGCCACACTGGACAAACTGATCCAGAATCTTCTCAACATACTTGCAATGATTGTACTCATGGGTAATCATTTTTAAAGATTCTAAGGGCAACAGAGTTAAAAATTTGTGATACTCTTTTCTTAAAATTTACTCCAGGTCAGAAAAATCACCAGATTCATAAGTAGATATACCTTTAACCCAAACTTGTGAGAATTTGCCAGTCTCGTATTGGTCATACCTCCCTTCAAGCATATGTGCTAAGAGTTATATGAAAGAATTCCCCCCTCTTTGGCATTCATTATCTCTCACCTTGGAAAAGCAAATAATATTTACTCTGACAAGTGTTGTACTGCAATTTAATTATTACACTAAACACGGGGAGTTAGTGTCAGACTCCAGAGGTTTAAGGCCATGGTCCCCAACATGACTGCCTTTACTTTAGAAACAGATTTCCACTGGGAGTCCACAAGCCACTTGCACTTATCACTAAATGGCTATATATCTGGAGGTCCTCTGGGCCCCTCAGGTTTGATAATTCACTATCACAACACACACAACTCAGTAAAGTACTATGCTTATAATTATAGTTTTATTATTAAGGATAAAAATCAGGACCAGTCAAATGGAGAGACACATTGGACAGGGTTTAGGAGGGTCTAAAATGCAAAGCCTCTATGTCCTCTCCTTGTGGAATTAGGATACATCACCTTTCTGCAACAACAGTGTGTTCACCAAACAGGAAGCTTCACTGAGCCTCAGTGCCGAGTCTATATTGGGGCTTTATTACGTAGACATAATTGATGAAACTCAATCTCTAGCCTCCTTCCTCTGCCTGGAGGTCAATCTGGTCCAAAGTCCCAACTCTTTCAACATATGCTTTATGTTTCTGATAACCAGGCCAATACTGAAGCTATGTTGGGGGCTACCATGAATCTCAATGTAAACTCAGGTGTGAGCCAAAGGACTCGTGAATAACCAAGGCACTTCTATCATTCAGGAAATTCCAAGAGTTTTCGAAGCTCTGTGCCAGGAACCCAGAACAAAGACCAGACAGATTTTTAAGTAGACAATAATGTGAAATCTAGATGAATCTTGAACATTGTGCAGCTATAAGAGTGCTATTGTTTCGAACCAGAAAACAGAGGCTCAGATTTTCTACTCAGCTCACCCTGGGTCAAAAACATTTGTGGTAGAAATAGAAACAATACTAGAACACAGGCTCTATGGTTGCCTACTGTGTTCTCCGATCCTCATGTCTCTTTGATCATTAGCTTGCAGCAAAATGCCCTCCTGAAGTTGTCTCTATAATATGCATTTTAAGACAGCTAATTTGAAATTACAGTTCCACATGGGGTAGGATCTTCCTGCTTCCTCTTTCCTTTTCTATGCATCAGCCTGAAGCTCCTTACCTCATGAAAATGAAGAGATTACTTCTTAAGGGTAAGCATTTTGAAGTATATAGAATGCATATTTGAGGAGGACAGGGCACCCCAACATTTTGTTGAGAAGAGTTACATTTTTGAAGGACCCTTGACAGTTTTTGCCACTTCCTGTAATCTGCTGTACTTAATCCAAGCCAGTAACTTCTATATACAACCCTATATGATGGTTTGATTTTGAAGAGGATATATAGAAAATAGCTTTTTTTTATGATGGACTATTCAAGCTATTTCATCTTTCCCTTCATCCTTCAAGGGAGAAAGACCAACACTTTCCATTTTCTGAGAATTCATCAATTCTACAGTCCTAGTGCCTAGATGAAAATCATACTTAGCTTATCCTTTGTAGACTTATCTCTCTTGTCCCAAATAAGAAAAAATTATCGCTCTCTCTGCTGATTCAACTGCAGGAGACACATATAAACCAGTTTTGTTGTTTGCTTTCACAAACACATGTGGCCGTATTTACACATTATCAGGATTACGAAGTTCTCAGTGATAATTTATGCTTGCAGATAATTGTGGCTTAGATTCAAGGCCTATTTTGGCTTGATTTCAATTGTTTAAAATCAAGCCTGCCCTCATACAGACAGTAAGCCTTCTTGTTTCTCTTCACATTACCCATTCTGTTTTTTCCTTCTACTTTCCGTCATCCCAGATATTTAAAGTATAGTGACAGAGTTTTGCTTTTGCTATTATAGAGACATCAAAATCTTCCACTCCTATTTATCCTATATATGACTACTTACTTTTAAAAAATGAACATCACCAATCATGTCATTTTTTTCCTCAAAAACTTGTTATGATCTTCCATTGTCCTCCATTAATTTAAAAATGAAGTACAAGTTTAGCTTGGCATTCAAGGTCTGTCAGGACAAAATTTCTTTCTAGTATATTATTGCTTCCATATATGTTTGATCTGCTTCCAATCAGGTCTATAAAGTCTTTTACATATTCCTGTTCCTGTCAATGTTTTACAAATTGCTTTTGTTATTTCCATTTTTTAAAATAACATTTCCTCAAATGATAAAATTTTGTCATCTTTAAGATATAACTCAAATGCCATCTCTGCCACACAATCATTCATTCTGTCCCTATGACCTTCCTTTCTTCTTTCCATGGACAACAGACTTTTATTGATAAATCACCATAAGCATTAGTTGCTGGAAATTCAATGGTGATTAATTTGGAAATAGGAGCCTCCTTCCTCCAGAAATTTCAAAGCCCAGGGAGAGGAAACAGAGCAATACTACAAAGTATAAAGAATGCAATAATGGAGGAAGTATAAGGTTTTATGGGGACACATAAAAAGGGAACTTGGACCAGTCTTGAGCAATGAAAGAAGGATTCTAAGAAAAAGTATCTTTGCCAAAGCTAGAATAAGAATTTACCACCTGCCAGGATAAGGAGTAAGGAAGAGGGAGGAAGGCTCCATGCAGATGGAAAACATGTGTTAAGGCCCAAAGGCGAGAAAAGCCACAGCATATTTGAGGAATACACATAATTTCCAAATAATCCGAGCATAAAATGAACGAAAGAAGTGAAGAAAGCTGACACTGTTAGGGAAATTATTTCAGTTGCTTTTGAGCAATAGTGGGAAAGTTTATCCAATAGAAAATTGGATTTACAGGTCAAGAAAAAAGAGAGATTTAGTTTAAAAATTTGTAGTTGAGAATCTTCCATATATTGTTGGTCACTAATTTAATAACAGAGTGTGGATATCACTCAAGGTGAGTATGCAAAAATGAGACCCTAAAACAATCCTGAGGAATGCATTGGTAATTAAGGAATGGTGAGGTAGTTGAAAGAATGGCCATAGAACTGGGAGAAAAACCAGGAGAATCTGATAGCATATTAGCAAGACGCAAGGCTAGTCTGGCAAGACACAAGGCAGGCTAGTCAAGAATTAAATGCTCCTAAGAAGTTATGTAAGATGAGAAATGAGATATGCCCAATGGATTTAGCCAGAACAAAATCAGTAGGAGCTCTAAAAATAAGAGTACTTCAATGAACTGACTAGTGAGGCCAGACAGTCATGGGTTGAGATGAGACTGAGAAATAAATGGTAACACTGCAAGTGAGAACTGTTATAAGAAGACTGGCCATGAAGGGGTGAAAAGAAAGACATTGGTAGCCAAAGTAAATATGGGTTGAGAAAAGTATGTTTTATGTTATGAAGGAAATAATAAGTTTGGATAGTCCAGAGGAAGATACAGAAGAAATATTATGAATACAGGAGAGGGATAAACTCTTACTCAATAGGTCTATGGAAAGAAAGCAAAGCACAACAAACCATTACTCTTAGGCAAGAGGTTAGTTACTTACTTGTAGCCAACAGGAGATTCCAAAAGTTAGGTGTGGATTTCTCATAATGTACAGGTTTGCTGGGCAGAGAGTTGGAAAATCCCTGCCTGATGACTTACACTCTTTCCCAATTGCCGTTATATTTGACTTGTGACTTCTTTTGGCACTTACTACACTATCTCGTGGGTTTCCGGTTTACTTGTTTTGTCTCAACCAGACTGTAGATCAGTGCTATCCAACAAAATTTTAATATAATTCACACAAGTGAGCCCTAGATGTAATTTCAAATTTTCTAGGGTCAAATTAAGAAAAACTTACAAAGAGAAAATTAATTTAAATAATGTATTTTATTTAACTTACATATCCAAGATATTATAATTTTAACACATTCTTATTCATGTGCCCCCTAACAATGTTTTGGTCAATGACAGACCACAGATACAACAGTGGTCCCATAAGATTATAATGGAGTTGAAAATGTCTGTGGCCTCATAATGCGGAAGCCATCATAATGTGGCAGCACAGCACACTACTCATGTGTTTGTGGTGATGCTGGTATAAGCAAACCTACTGTGCTGCCTGTCTCATAAAAAAGTATAGCACATACAATTCTGTTTAGTACATAATACTAGATAATGATAACAAGCAACTATAATAGTGGTTTATTTACCATACTTCAAAATGTTATTTTAGAGTGGACTTCTTCTACTTATATAAAAGTTAATTGTAAAACAGCCCCAGGCAGGTCCTTCAGGAGGTATTCCAGAAGGTGGCATTTTATTATAGGAGATGACAGCTCCATGTGTGTTACGGCCCCTGAAAACCTCCAGCAGGACAAGACGTGGAGGTGGAAGACAGTGATATTGACGAACCTGACCCTGTGTAGGCCTAGGCTAATGTGTGTTTTGTGTCTTCATTTTTAACAAAAAAGCTTAAAAAGAAAAATTAAATAGAAAATGCTTATAGAATAAGGATATAAAGAGAATATTTTTGTACAGCTATACATTATATTTGTGTTTTAAGCTAAGTGCTATTACAAAAGAGTTGAAATTTTTTTTTAATTAAAAGTTTATAAAGTAAAAAAAGTTACAGTAATCTCAGGTTAATTTATTAGGAAGAAAGAAAAAATTTAAAATGTAAGGTAGTCTAAGTGTCCAGTGTTTATAAAGTCTTCAGTAGCGAATAGTAGTGTCCTAGGCCTTCACATTCACTCACCACTCACTGACACCCAGCACAATCTCCAGTCCTGCAAGCTCCATTCATGGTAAGGACTCTATACAGGTATGCCATTTTTTTATGCTGTATTTTTATGGTGTTTTTTTTTTTTCTATGTTTGGATACTTAAACACTTACCATTGTGTTATAATTGCCTACAGTATTCAGTACAGTAATAGGCTGTACAAGTTTGTAGGCTAGGAGCAATAGGCTACACTATACAGCCTATATCAATAGAAGGTTCTACCATATAGTTTTGTGTAACTACACTCTATGATGTTCACACAATGAAAAAATTGCTTCACAACACATTTCTCAGAATGTATTCGCATTGTTAAGCAATGCATGACTGTATATTTAATTGATCCAATCAATGCAAATCATCAATATCTACATAGTGTTTGTCAGCTTTGGTGCTAGAAAAGTCATCTTTTTTCCTTCTTCAAAGACCTTTGGGAAACTGAGCTCATTTTAACAAACAAAACTGATCCTATGTTCATTTGAGCAGCCTAGATGGGATTAGGAAGCATCCTGACCAAATCATCAGTTGTTCTAGCTTAGGCTTTCCGACATCTGCCTTTCCAGAAGAGATTCTGATTCGATTAATATAAATTAGTACGAAATGCATCTGACTTGTTATTAGAGGAATTTGTCTTCTCTGAAGTTAACTCCACCATCTTCCCGACAAGTGCATGATCTGAAAAATCTGGGAGAGGTTTCAGGTTCCTCATCATTGGCTAACTACACCCAGGAACCAAATAAACATCAAAGAGTTTCTGCTTCAACAGTCCTTTCACAAATAGGCTACTTTTGCTTAAAGGTATATCCTTTGGTAGGGTCAATGTGCTACAAGAATGAGTGAGTCATGGGGTTACAGAATATTACAGTTGGAAGGGACCTTGGAGATAATATTTTTAGCCCTTCTACACCCTCCTCTCCCCAAATTCTTATTTTATAAGTGAGAAAATGGTCAAAATATCACATTTATTCCTGATATTAAAAGCAGATTGAGACCTGGAATAAGATATTCCCTAGAAAACATTTTATTTTAAAGTGTGGTCCGACCAGAATGAATTCATGTTATACCTTACAGAATAATTCTTGCACATGTGGCTTACATATTTGCAATTGAATTTTTAAAATTGCTCTACTGTAATCTCAGCACTTAGGTCAAGAGGTGAGGTTCCCTTGAGCCCAGGAGTTTGAGACAAGCTGGGCAATATAGTGAGACCCCTGTCTACACATTAAAACAAACAAACAAAAATTTAGTTGGGTGTGTTGGTTGCACACCTGTGGTCCCTGCTACTCAGGAGGCTGAGGAGGGAGGATTGCTTGAGCCAGGGAGGTCGAGACTACAGTGAGCTGTGATTGCTCCACGGCACTGTCTGTCTCTCCCTCTCTCTCTCACACACACACATTCAAAATCACTGCACATATTCTCTTTCTCTAAATAGTTAAGTTTTATGTATTCTTGAAGCATAAAATGTGTTCCATTAAATGGATTCTCCAATTTCTTTAAATTTCCTAAAATAAAAAGATTCCCGCTATGTATGGACTTCTTTGTCAGTTCCTGCCACCGTACTCCCAGCTGTGGCTACTGAAGAGCTCCCAGCAGATTGCTCAGCTTTGCCTAATGCCTCAATCATTAAGATTCAGGCCCAGTGGTATATTAGAAACTAATTCTCCACCAGCAGGAATAAGAAAGTCTGTAGCCCTATGCCAGGTGTCTCTTTTCTCCCAAGGACTACATCAGCATCAAGCTAAGCTTTCTTTCTCTAACCACCCTCCCCCTTCTTCCCTCTGCATTTCTATTCCATTCTTCTGAGTTGCCTGCCCTCCTGGGCCCCTTGTAATAAACCTCAACCACAAGGTAAGTTTTCTAGGGCTCTCCCCTCCTTTCTGCTCCCGCAGGTCTCTTCCTCCAGGGTCTAGTTCCTACTCTTTGCATCCTCGGCTACTGGCTGTGGCTCTGCTTTAATCCCTGTGGAACTCCCTGACAGCATGGCTCAGTTCCCTCACCTAACGTCAGATACTAAACCAATCCCTGCTTAAGCTTTCTTGCTTCTCTTCCTTTAAAGCAGAACTTTGGGAAACCAGATCTAGCCTGGAGGATTCACCGTGTTACACTAGATCTAGCAATTTTAACTTTACACCCCCTTCCCTTTGAGTTATAACATCTACCCTAGGATTATTCTTTCTAGTCTTTGTTTTATTGTTTCCAGATAGCTTCCTTCTTTCCACTATTACGCTACAGGGCAAAACTCAGGCTAGAGTTATGCAAAGTATCAGATTCTAGCAATTTTTCAGAAGCAGAAAAAGAAACACTTGTTTGTATTATAATATAGTATCTCATTTCAGTCATCCCTAGGAGTCTTTCTGCGAGGTTATTATACTTTTATTATCTTTGATGGCTGCCTTACCAAGAAAAATTAAACATCTGTCTAATTTTAAGCATCTAGTTTAAAAGGCACTATCAAAACTTTGGCTATGGTGTAGAGGCCCATAAAGATGAGAAAAGAGATTCTAATATTGTGAGTTCTGTTTATGCAGAAAATCTCAGATACTCAAGATAGCTGTGTAAGAATGGAAACCCATGCCATATAGTGCCATATAGTGGCATTGACTGTTTTTTGTTTTTTTTGTTTTTTTTTTGGCCTTCATATATTTTGCTTTTTGATGATAAGAAGAAACCTACTGTATAAAGACAGAGCTATTTAGGTACAGAAATCTTTATTATCAGGAATGTGTACACTAGAACACACCCTGGTTCCATATATTAGCCTGCAGAGACTTCATCATATATTAGGCTGCAGCAAAAAAAAAAAAATGTGTTTATATAGCCATCTTGAAAATTGTCAGACAATATATCACTCAAAGGCTGTCATATAAAGTAAAGCATTAAGAAGAATATTTATGGGGTTTTTGTGCTGTCCTAGCTTTACGATTCCAATAAATCGTTCCTCAGCATGTACCCCTCTTTCCTTTCTGCCTTTGTAAAAGTTGTGGAGCTTAATGGATGGTTAGAACTTGGGAAGTCACAAGCCTGATAGAATCTTGAACTGGATGGTGGTGATTAAACTGATTAAACTGCCATCCTGCGTGATATTACTCCCAAGCCTTTGAGCACCAAACTGACATTCCCCCTGTGTACACTTTGCACACATCGTGCAGGAAATTAGAACTAGTTTGGTAAGGGAAAATGACTACATAATTTTAAAAGGCTTTTTAATTCCCAAATAGCACTAGAAAGCTGCAAATTAAAAACATATCAAGTGGTAGCCATCTCTTTGACAAGGTACTGACACCGAGCAGTTAGACACATCACACTAGCAGTTTGGGTTTAGGAAGTGCTACTAAGTAAGTAGCTCATCTTATAGCAGCTGGAAAGTTCTCCTGCCCTTTCTGGGGCTTTTCAGGTCTGTGTTGATTCTTGTGTCAGGCTCCATACCGCCTTTGGTGAATGTTAAGAAGTCTGTGTAAAAGTCAGCAGCTTTCATTCTAGCAGACACTACAGAAAAGGAGTATATGAAATAGTGAATAAGATTCTATAGGTGATTTCTCTCTTTTTTTTCCTAGGTGTGATTTCTAACAGTCCATTTCTGTGGGCAACATTGTTGACTTACCATTCAAAGGCACCTTTATTGTGTTTTAATTTTTAACTTGGATACATCATACAGTGCTGCTGGGTACTGAGTGAGCCTGAGGTACTAATAAATTCAGAACTTAGAAGTAAAAGGAAATGGAGTTGGGTTTTGAGTGCCATTAATATTCAGTTCAGATCTTTCACAGTGGGGACCCCTGACCAACATGACAGGCAGCTATGAGGGGCAGCTACGAATTCAGGAGGGGAGGGTGCTATCCAGGTCCCTACCTTCATTTATATTTCATCTCTGTACATTAGGTCTTGCAAAAGGGAAAATGGTAAGAACATCTAGGCTTTTATTTGCTTATTCTTCTTCCCTGTTTAGTTCTTCATTTATACAGAGATGGGAATGGATGTCCTCTTGTTTGAAAATCTCATATCTTCTTTTCAGGGTTCCTAGGAGAGCAGACATATAATTTAAAACAAAACAAAGCACACCAAAAGACTGAAGGAAAGAAAGAAATTAATTCCGTAGGTAAATATGACGCAAATATTCTCTATTTTACTCTATTGTTTAAGGAAGCCCCACCTAATTATATAGCATTTTTCTGTAATGTTATAAACATTGTGCAATCCAAGCTATAGATTTGGAATAGGGACATATTCTGACTACTCTGTAATTCAGTGTAGTGAGCATGGTCCACACTGACATGACTCTGCATGATAATTGTTTCTATATTTTTAAATGCCAGTTAATATGCTTACTTGCTAAGTTAAAACACGTTCCTTAGATTTTCAAATTTTTCCTAACTAAAGGTTTTTTTAAGTGTCATCTGTTTCAATCCAAATTTACAACTTGATCCAAGCTTCTTTAGATTAAATTGCAAATTTATATAAGTGAGTATTAATATAAAATTTATCAACACATTAGAAAGCAAATTGGCACATGTTTTGCACATGTAATATAAAGTTAAAATAATCTGGGTTTTCATGCATTTTCTAATTTGTGTATTAACCACAAATGCCACAAAAATGGAAAGGGGTGTATGCTACGTAGGAAGAGAGCTAAAGATAAAAGGTCATAATTCAGGGCCTCCCAATCCATTTGTGATCTCACTGAAATTATTTGACTTTCTCAGTATAAGTATTTGTAAAATAGAGCTCTGATAACAACGCTCAGTACAAGTATCCTGTATAATTATAGGAAATTGTATAAAGAACCTGGTTAATGTATAGCTCCAAGAATTTCATAACACTGTCCTCACTGATTCTTCAACTGCTCTGTGAGGTTCTGGAAGACAAACAGCATGGCTATCTAGTCCCTGCACCTAGCGTAGTGATTGGCATACAGTCGTCACCTGATGAGAATTATTGGATTAATGAATGAGAGCTCATTGGCTTTGTAGTTACAACTAAGATCAAAATCGTTTTTTATACTATATGTGATCCAGCTGACCTTGAGTAAGTTACTGAACCTCATTGTACATTGGTTTTAGCATCAAGAAAAAAAAGAAGACCTCCCGTATTTCTTATGGTAATAGCGAGCTTTAAATAAAAGTAATTTATATTAAAAGAGATGTCATATTTTCAGGGCTTAAAACATGGAACTTCTTTTCCCATTCCCATCCTTTACATCGCTATCATACAGATTGGAATTCAAGTCTTATGTAAGAAAAACTTGCTATGCATGGCTCTTTGATCTTTCCAGTAAACAGTCTTTCTCTCTTTCTGTGTAAAAGTATGAAGAGAATTTGCCTGGGAACAGATCCATGAATCGTGAAAGGTGCTGGCTTTCCTACCACTGATAAACATATCCATGTAAGACAAAGTTGAGAAGCAGCTGTCTGTCCCTGCACTGCTCTGGCTCTTTCAAACTACCAGTTCTCTGACTTTATTGGTCAGGTCCTTGACTTCCCCCAAAGAACTGCAGACTACTTCCAGTAACCTTGCTGGGGCTTTCTGCTTAGCCCTTTCTTTTTCCTATTTTCTTTGAAAACCCTTATTAAACACCATCCAATACTTCAGGCCTCTACTCTTCTTTCCTAATCTGATAAATTGATCTCTGCTAGGGAAGTTTTAAAGCAGACTATGTTGTAATCAAATTAAGTTTCTGTTTCGATGTTACTGTTTGTAGAGAACATGCCAAACTTCTGATGAAATGTTTTTGGCTGGTGCTTCTCAGGTCACATAAAACCGTAGATTTTGTGCTTCCTTGTGCTGACACTTGAATCTTGACAGTGGTTGGTGGGAGCTGTTTGGGCCTTTGAAAAGCTTAAAAAACTATCTTTCTCATTCAAAATGAAAATAACTTTGTTCACTGTTTTCTGGTTATTAAAGCAGTCTCCATACATACTGTATCAATGGGGATTAGGTATAGAGGAAAAAAGTATAATAATCTTTTATAAGACCCTTCTCTACTCGTAACATTTTTTTATATGTTTTATACTAAAATGTTTTATATATTTTATACTAAAAATACTTAATATATTTTTAGTATTTTTCTCTGCTAATGTAGAAGAAAACTGGGTAGTATCATATTTTACTCTCCTTTTTTCAGTAAGAAATAGGTTATGGGAGATTTTAATGTCAATAAAGATAAATCTACATGATCATTTGTAATGGCTACATAGAATTATATTTCCTGTTCTCTTTCTCTGTTTGGGCTGCTATAACAATATCTCATAAACTGGGTAGCTTATAAACAGTAGAAATTTATTTCTCACAGTTTTGAATCCTGGAAAGTCCAAGATGAAGGCATTGGCAGATTCAGTGTCTGGTGAGGGCTTGCTTTCTGGTTCATAGACAGTACCTTCTTGCTGTGTCCTCACATGGGAGGTGGTAGGAAGGCATGAGGGGTCTCTCTCTTGCCTTTTTTTAAAAATAAGGACTATAATCCCTTTCATGAATGCTCCCTCCCCATGACCTAATCATCTCTCAAATGCCTCCCCTCTTAATACCATCACCTTTGGGGTTTGAATTTCAACATACGAAGTTTGCAGAGACATAAATATTCAGACCATAGTAGATATTACTATTATTACTTGTTTAGCCATTTCCTTACTAAAGAGTATTGTGGTTGTTTTCAGTTTTTTGTTCTTATAAACCGTATCTATGGACTTTGTTAAAAATACAACTTTGATGTTAATCTGATTGTACTCTGATATATATTTTTTAAATACATTCTTAGTGATTTGTTGAATCTCACAGAATATATTTTTAGATTTATGATTTATTTTACCAGATTGTGCTTTCAAATGTTTGAACCATTTGCCCTTTCCACTAAGAGAATGCCCAATAGATCTAATTACTAATAAACACACACACACACACACACACACACACACACACACACACACACTCTCTCTCTCTCTCTCTCTCTAGGTAATAACCAAACACCTTTTGGTGTTTATAAAGTGCTTTCACATTCATTGAACCATTTGACCTTTATAGCTATCACTTGAAGTAGGTAGAGGAGATAATATCCAGTTTTTATAGTTGACTAAACTAAGGCAACCTAGCGTGATCACTTCCTTGATAGTCTAACAATTGTTGCTTCCAGGATACTTTCATTATCATCTCTTCATGGAGTGCCTTAGTCTGTTTTGTGAAGCTATAACACAACACCTGAGATAAGGTAGCTTATTAAGAAAAAAAATGTACTTCCTACAGTTCTGGAGCCTGGAAATTCCAAGATCAAGGAACCTTCTTGCTGCATCATCAAGAGCAAGTGAGAGAGGGAGAAAGAGAGGAAAAGGGGGCCAAACTTATTCTTTTATAACAAACCCACTTCTAAAATCATAGTATTAATCCGTTAACTCTGCCCTCATGGCCTAATCACCTCTCATTAGGCCCCACCTCCCCACACTGTTGCTTTGGGGATTACATTTCTGACACATTCAAACCATAGCATGGAGGTAAGATAATATTTTATTATATTTATAGTGTAGATCCAATATTTTAAAAATTCATGGTCTCTGCTAAAAGAAAATAGCTGGTGCCAATTGGCTTTTAATTTGCGTATAATTTTCATCTAGCTCCATGGATTTCACTATGTACAGGAATCCTTTTAGCCTCACATTTTAAAAAGCTAACTTTTTGTGTAAAAGTAACACCAAACCACTAAGGCTGGCACTGATAAGATACTTTATTACTGGGAAAGAAGAACTAAACTCCACAGTGCCAGTCTGCCTCTGAGACCCACCTGCCCAATGGATTTTCTTATAATGCTGCCAATTCAATAATGCTCATGAGGCTTGATTTCTCTTAACACAATTGTCCTAGCCTTTCATTTAATATCTATAGCATAGCTGAGACAAGTCTGTAATATATAACCAACACACTACTAACAAAAATCAACAGAGGATACATGTCGTTTTTCTGTTGTGTGCTGTATAGGCACTTGTGAATCTAATGTAAATCATAGATTATCTTAATGATTAAACTACACATAAACACTCATGCAAAAAATTTTATGTGTTAATAAAATTCATGAACTCCCTGGAGTCCATATATGGACTGGAAATATCAATCTGAAATTCTTTGCTGAGATAAATCTGATTTGAAAAACTGTATCTGACTCTCTTAGCTTATTGATTTATTCAAAATATTTGGTCCTTCTTGAATCTTTCTGTATCTTAGTAGCCAGTAACCAGTACTACATCCCTATACACCGAGACACCCTCCAATACAGAGGCCAACCTTATTATCACCTAACTGCAGGTCCCTTTCCCAACAATTTAGAGTTTCCTTCCTGACCTCACCTATCAACCAATGCCCTGGTTCTACAAAACATCAGAAAAACAGCTATGTGTCTATACAACACGACCACCATAGCACACATACAATAAAAAGAGATAAACCCATACATAGCTTAGGTGGGAAAGAGCTTCCATTTCTACTCTTGTTTTCTGTTTCCTTCTATCTTTTTCTAGTGTTCGATGTAGTTTCCTTTTTGTTTGCTGAAAGAGTTTAAAGTTCTATACTATTTTGTAATCTAAGAGATTCTATAACTTGAAAAACTCTTTTTCCCTTTTTCATAAAACAGTTGCTAGGAGACACTGGCTAAACAACTACAAATCAATAAACCTGTGGTCTAATGTTCTCTGGTGGTAGAGGTATAGTGTATCCTTTGCAGCAGAGAATATACCACAGAGAACTGAGCAATCTACTCTGAGACAAGATCTTCTAGTTCTTAGAAGAGGATAAGAAAGAATGAGCGAGAACAGAATAACAAACATTATTTTCTGAAAAATAGAAATTCTGAGATGATATTAAAAACTGGAATTTGATGCAGAACTTGAGAGTTGATATTGAAAGAGAGAAATGGTTTTCTGCAAAACAAGTGAAAAAATATAAGGGGATGAATACGGTTTTCAGTTTAGGACATTTTATCAAAATGCTTTGTGGTAGTCCAAATTGCAGTGATGTAAAACAATAAATGCCTCTGTCTCAACTGGTAATTTACTAGAGCAGTTATCCTTAATTTTCCCATTTTCAAGCCCAATGAAAATTTGCTCATCTCCCCACTTACCACCCCCTGCCTTAAAAAAAACTATTTAATGGAGCTTGGCCTGTAGATTCCCCTGTTAGTTCTCAGTAATTCCAGGGCAAAGATAAAGTAGGGCTTTATCTTCATTGTGTGATTTGAGGAGCAATAAAAGGACTATATATACTACTTCTCATTGCTTTTTTGTTGTTGGGCACTCATTCTGCCTATGACTGAGTTTTCTCAATTATTAATTTCTTTCCTTGTCTATTGAAAGACTGCGACATGTGAAGTGCACACTATTTGGAAGGAAGGAAGGAGAGTATAAAGGAGGGAGGGGGAGAGGGAAAGTGAGAGGGAGGGAGGAAGGAAGGAAGGAAGGAAGAGATGGAAGGAAAAGACTCACTCTGTTGAAGGATAATCAGTCGTATCAATACATACCTCAGAGGAATTAATTGCTGCAGTCTGAGCAGGGGACTGAGCAGGATGAATATTTGGGAAAGGGTTGAGACCTTGAGATGGGAAGTAGGTGACTTACTTCAGCAATTTTACCAGAGGTCAATCAGGCCAGATCTCTAAGGATTACATGAACTTTGAGAAGCAAAAAAGGAAATTAAAATATCCATTTGGGGAGGCCAATTTGGGCTGTTCACTTATTCCAGGGAAGAATTAGTGTTCTGTAGCTCTGGTTTCCACAGGCACATTTCATCTCAGTGTCCCCTAGATACTAGTGTTTTTAAAACCTTATGCTTTTTTTCAGCAGTTTAGTTTCTTGAACAACACCTTTTCCAAATCTGTACCATAGAAAGCCCTACCACCACACAATTAATAATGACCAAAGCATTTTTCACCATCATCTGAGTACAAAGGGTGACCGCTTTGTCTTTTTAGTGTACGTTCAGTGACAGTTCATAAAAGCCTTGGCTTGCTGTCCCCCAGGTGACCTCAAAATCAGGCCTTACTTAGCCCTCAGCTCCAGGAAATCTTCATACTGCTCTCTAGGGTTAGGTGACTGAATGAAGGGCTAAGTGTTTTAACCTTGGGAGGAAGCTGGAATCTAGTTGTGACTATGCTCTAACATTTTAACTTTGATGGTCATTTCTCCTATTTGAGACACAGTTGCTTCATTTGTATACAAAGAGGATTCATTTATCCTTATCAAGCAGTAGCCTCATAAAAACCTACTTTGCCTGGGGCACTGTGAGCCTAGATAATTCTTAACTCCCTTTTTGAACTATAATCCTCCAGCTTTGTTTCTCAGTCCCAGCCCAGGGCAGGACTCATCAATGGGTACAATTTGCTAAAGATTTTCATGATATGGTCTCTGTATCCAATCAAAAGACTTTTTCTTACCCAATGAGTATTACAGGCTCTATATGCAATCCTCTCAGACACTGAATTTTTCTCTATGTGATTTCCAGTTTCCCATGATTATGACTACCATGCCCCCGCCTCTTTCCGCCTGCTTATTAGTTGCTGCTAGAAGCTCTATTTCTTGCTGTCCTTTCTCTGCTTAAACAAACACTTTGGTCTGACCCTTGGTCCTGAGTTCCTAAGATCTGCATCCTGTTTTCTCTGTACACTGGTCAAAATCTTGATTCCTGAATGACCACCCTTCTAATAATCCACCAAACCTCACTTCTATAGCCCAAATTGGCTCCACTGAACACCCTTCTAATAATCCACCCAACCTCACTTCTATAGCCCAGATAGGCTCCACTGAACACAGTTGATGCTGACTTTCCCTCAACAGAACACATTCCAATCCATGTTCTGACAGAACTGATTAAATACACCAACCAAAAAATAGAATATGTTTATAGCAAATCTTCAGGCAAATATAGCATATTTGTTTTGTTGTTGTTGTTTTTGTTGTTACTTGTCTAAGTAGAAACGGTAAACAAGTACTTCCTATTCTAAGTGGTAACAAACCAAAAGGGAATTACGTGCCACATTTCTGTTGTTTCATTATCCCCTTTTCTTTTTCCCTCCGTTTTTGATTCTGTGTCAAATATTTGTCTGTGTTTTGCCCTTGTTCCTCCCAAGCACTGGCTCTCTTTGGAGCTTTTGTTTTAGAAACATGCACACATATATATGCAATTAAATGCAGGCTTTGACTTTTCACCTGGGAAACTGGAAGGATAAGGTGAGCTAAGCTTTTAATTACAAGTACCTGTTCTGGGAGGCAGGGAGTTTGAGCTTCTGACAGCTGCCACTGCTCAGCCTAATCCCATCTTTCAGGGAAGAAAAAGAAAAAGCCCAAGTGTATCTATCTACAAAAATGTTGACTTAATATATTTGACATTTTAAAAAATATTTGCTAAAGTAAATACTGCTTTAAAACCAACAAAAATATTGTTGTTGTTAAATTGAAGAGTTTATGTAGCTATGATTCTTTGATTCCTCTTAGGTTATTCTATCTCTGTTTTGTTTAAAGTTGATTCTTGGTACACAGAAATTCTAGTATTCCACACTTTTATAACTACTTTCATCCAGATTCCCAAATCTCTTTACAAATACTAATTACTGTGGTCTAATGTCACTGGAAATTGTTTAATATGCTCCAAGAAAGTTAAACACTTTAAATCCCAATTTACAAATAAAAAAAAATGGAATGTGGAAAAGTTAAGTTGCATTTGGGGATTTAAATAGGGTTTTGGTTGAAATAACTGGAAATGACAGCTGTCAACCCCGTTCCCTAGTCCTTGAACTCATTTGATATCCTATACTTCTTGAATTATTATACATATAGAAAGACAGTTTGTCATTGTGAATTCAGACACTGAAGATCTCTTTTCCTGCAAATAATACATAACACCTAAAAGTATTACTGTAGTGTAGTGGCATCCCAGGTCAAAATTTAAAATATTTTATTTCTTACAGAAGTCATGTTTTAAAACCCAGGATTGTAATAAGTGAAATTATCTCTCCCCTTTTCAGCAATTTCTAGCTATCCATCAACCAGATTCAGTTTTGTAAATATTTAAAAAGATACACACATATATTTTATGCATAGATGTTTATGTACATGCATGCACATACCTATATATATCACATACATATAGACACACACAGAATAAAACAAAAATTACTTCCATGTAAGATCTTGATATAATGACCAAACAGACGAAAGTCTCTCGTGTTTCATGCAAATATCCATCAATATATTTCTAGTATTATCTTCTTTTCTCTAACGGCTTGTCTGTATGTAGAGTTTTGTTGAAGCAGCAGGAAGCAAAATCTACACACATGAGCTCATAGTTTAACTTCATTTCTGTATTATTGTATTTTCTTCTCAAAAACTATTAAGCTAGAAAAAAAAAAAACACAAAAAACTATTGAGCTAGAGGTGTACCTCATTGGTCAACCTGCAAGTAGGCATCCATAGACTAGAAAGTATATCTAATGAGTGAAGTTGACCTTAGTATAAATAATAGATGGTGATATGGTTTGGCTGTGTCCCCACTCAAAGTCTCATCTTGAATCCCCATAATCTCCACGTGTCAAGGGTGGGACCAGGTGGAGGTAATTGAATCATGGGGGCAGTTTCCCCAGTGCTATTCTCGTGATAGTGAGTCTCACGAGATCTGATGGTTTTCCAGGTGTCTGGCATTTACCCTGCTTGCATTTCTTTCTGCTGCCCTGTGAAGAAGGTGTCTTTCCTCCCCTTTGCTTTCTGCTATGATTATGTTTCCTGAGGCCTTCCTAGCCATGCGGAACTGTGAGTTAATGAAACCTCTTTCCTTTATAAATTACCCAGTCTTGGGTATTTCCTTATAGCAATGTGAGCACAGACTAATACAGATGGTCAGAAGTGTATTAGAACTTTCATAGGCGTGACGTAAATAGCTATGACGTCAGGCAATATTAGAGCTGACATTTGGAGAGTGAGGGTAACAATTTGCAACATATGTTATGCTGTGTATTGACAGGGAAATTAAAAGACTAACATTGGCACAAATGACTTTTTATTGGGGTTGCAAAGAGGCCTTGCCAATATAACAAGCAAGTGTTGCATCATTTCCTCCTGAGTTCTGTCCTAAAATATTGAACCCTTGGTGTCTGAATCCAAGGAACATGTTTTCCTAGCTGAATGTGAATCAGTGTATTTAGATGACTCAGTTGGAAATACGGATGTTATATAGAAGTGATATTGGTTGGTGAATGGGTGAGAAGTCAGTAAAATATTTTATTTAGCTACCAGAAACTCTTTGTGCATGTCGAATTATTGCAGCAATTTTGTTCCTATTTAAAATCCCTTTTATTTAGAATTTCTCTTCTTTATTTTAAAATCTTCCCAAGTATTCCCCAGCATAAAGTTATGATTATAATCTTATTTCTCAGCCAACAATAATTTCCCTTAAAACTTATTTTTGATTAAAGGTTTATCTTGAATTTTATGATCTCAAATTACCCATGTGAAGTGACATTCCCTAAATTGAACCAGTTCCTACCACAGTCCAACATTAGAAAGACTCTGAAAGTTTTGCTCCAATTCCACACTAGATTTTGTCACATTATTATAGACAAAGATGTCCCCAGACCTAGAACTTGTAGGCTCCCGGATTTAAGTTTCTTCAATTCTATCTGATAACTGGATAATTTACGCATAGATAATATATGAGGATTAAGGTGAATTTGAGCTATAGAATATTTATATCTGTATTCATATACCCACATCTGTATGTGGTTATCTATATTATGAGTTAATTGATATGAATCACATAAAAGAGTTCTTAGATCATGCTAATTGCTCAGTAAGTGTTAGCTGTGGCTGCTGTTGTTTTTAATGTTTCATGTGTTGTTATGGTTGTAGGTGTTATATGACATAATTACCTTCCTAGGGAAGTATGAACTAAGATTTGAAGAAAGACAGGAGTCTTCATAGTTAGAAACTCTTAGACTGGAACATCACACACCAAAAGTCATTCTAAGAAACTCTTCCCCAAACAAGAGTGCTTTACCTCACTAAGGGCTGGTATCTTTCACCCCAGAGTGCTCCTCTGTGATTGACAGCCCTATTTCTGATGCTGTTTCTGGGGAAGGAGCTGAAAGCCATTTAGATTGTGGCCCATTGTGTCAGACCTTTTATTCACCTACGAACAAGCACTCTTTATGGAGGATGGGTTTTTGGTCTGGCCAGGTATTATCAGGATTCACAGAGAAAGCTACAAGGAGACATTTCAGTGACCTTAGGCTTTTCTTTTGGCTTGATGAAGCCCAAAGAAATCTCACAGGCTGGCCCTGGAGATTCTGATACTGCCTCCTAGTTGTCGATCAACATGAGAGAAGGCTTATACCTGGAGTTAACCAGTGTTCTGATTAGTGTAATTAAAAAGTGAAATTACATCTTGATTGGAACTAAGCTTTGTACCAGAATAAACTCTGAGTCATACTCCATAGCCCGGGGTTATTATCTATTATCACACACGTGAGTAACCTCTCCATCTTGTCACTGCCTATGCATCATCTTCTCTAATTTTTCTCATCACTGCAGTTTATCTCTTCAGTCTCCAGGGTAGGCAGTTTATCCTACCTGTTCCCATCATCATTTATCCTAACAGCATGTACTGTTAACAGTCAGATTACATCTCCCAAATTCCTCAAATCTCCACAAATGAATAGTGTTGCATGGCTGTTTAGATCATGGGCTTTGAAATCATTCTGACTTGGCTTTATCTCCCTTTTCTAACTTGTTGATTGGATGAATTTGGGTAGTTATTTAACCTCTTTGAGTCTTTCTTTCATTGTTCATAAAATGATGATGTTGATAACTGAATGTAAAGAGTTGCTGTGAGGATTAAAAAATAATGGTATATGTTATTTTGTTTTAACCATAAATATTTGATTAATAATGAAGCTCTTCTTTGGATTGTATGTGAAATAATTTTATCAATAAGTACCACATTCCATGTGCAATCAATTTTGCAGTGTACAATGGATTTTCACATCTTTTATCTCATTTTGTCTTCAGAAAATATTCACCTGGTAGATTTATATTATCTCCATATTTTCAAATGAAAATTAAGTATCATAAAGACTAGGTAACTGCCTCATTCTCATTCTAATTTGACTTGCTGAAGCAGAACTCAAACCTAGATAATCTCACTTCAAGTTCAGAGTTCTTTCTAATCTTTTCACTGCTATTCTTACTGCTGGTCGCATTGGAGGTATTAAGACTATTTTGCATGCATAGATTTATGAATGAGAAAATCCTTTAAAGGGGAGATGTTAAATAAACATTTTACTAAGTGGAGACCAGAACAGAGAAGTCTATATTTAATAAATCAGCACCAGGCGGAGACCCTAAGAAGTGGTATATAAATCTCGAATCCATTGAGAGAGGTGGCATTTAGGGGAAGGAGAGGTTACAGATGCCCTGAAATGGAAATCCTTCACCAAGCTTGAAGCAGAAGATGCTGACCAGCAAATTCTGAAAATGTCATATGTTCTCTAGGAAAATTAAAATGTGAGCAGATAGATAATAAAGTAACAAATAACAAACAAACAAAAAGATTCCAGTGGCATATGTAAGGTTCTTGGTACATAGCTAGTAATTGATTAAATGAGGTGAATATGCAAAATACTTACCATAATATTTTGGCTTTCATGAGCATTCAGTGCATCTCAGCTATTGCTAATACTTGCTTCTTCTTCACCCTTTCTCCTTCCCTCAGTTACTTCTTCTATTTCTCCCTCCATTTTCTAGGCTCTTTGGGACAGAATAATTTGTGATCTCTGACTTCCTGATGCTGGGAGTGGGAAGGAGTCTGAGGTGAAAAAACAGAGATGAAAAGATGAGAAATATAAAGAAAGTATTATGATAATTCTTCGTAGGGAGAAATTGATTCTGACTAGGGAGTGGAGTGTCAAAGAAGGCTTCACATAGAAGGTATTATTTGATCTGGCTCTTGAATGACTAAAACTGATTGCTTAATGATAAAGAAAAAGAAACGAAAGAAAGCCAGGAAATGTGATCACAGTCAAACATATTTGACCCACTATAACTTGTCAGGTAATAAGAGCGAGGTGAGCAAAACAGCAACTGTGTCTTGAGACTGTAAGAGAAGCATTTGTTCAGAATAATTTAAGTATTATTTTACTGTTTTTCTCTTGACTCCAGAAAAGACCTCAAAGTGAGTAAGAAGAGGACACGGAGTTCGATTCTTATTTTTGTTGTTTTAAGGCATTTATAAAATCTGTAATATAACAGATTTTGCTCTCAAGAGGCAAATTTTTCTGAGTCTGAGATAAAGGGGTACTTTGTGGTTTTATTTTGGAGGCACCCCACCCACCAACCCATACCACATAAAACACTTATCTATATCTAATACATTCGTTTAATCATAAATAAAAATTACAATTAAAGTATAAGCATGTCTCTAAATACCAACCATGATTAACCAGTAGTTGCTTTGGTTTTTTTGAAACATTTTAAAAAAAATCCTTCTTGACATGCACTTGCTTGTGCTTACACACATATCATTTCAAAGAACATTACAAGAGCCAGAACAGTTGGTGTTAGACTTAGAAGAGAGATTAGCAAGACTCCATTCCAGGAAAATCATTATAGTGATCACTTGTCACTTGTCATTACATATACATCTTATTGGTCTTCTTGCTTCAGTTTCAGTTTAGACTTAACTTACACTTGAGAAAATCGCTCTTTATCGTCTTCTCTTCTTCTAGAATTCACTGGATTCATCTGACTGGCTGCCAATTTATGCTGACTCTTCTGTTACCCACCGTTAGGCTCTCTTTCATTCTCTTCCTTAAAGCCAAAATAAATATTTTTTTTTTTATATTTGTCTATAAGAATGAATAGCACACACATATGATATTGTGTTTAACAGGATGCCTCAAATGAAGCAAAACATAAACAAGGTTCTCGGGACAGCCCAGATTGAGTAAAATATTGTTGGAATCTTCCTAAAGATGTTTATGTTGGTAGAATGTTTAGAAATTTCCTAATCCATCATGGCAAAAATCCATTCTTCTCCAAGTGTACACTGAATTTGGGGATAAAACTCTAACCTTGATAATATCTTAGGGAAGATATGTTGCCCTATATTAATCAAGGTTCTCCAGAGAAACAGAAAACATAGGATATATGTCATATATATAAAATATATAAATATATATAATATATATATAAATATAAATTTATTACGAGGGATTTATTATAAGTGATTGACTCATGCAATTATAGAGGCTGAGAAGTCCCATGGTCTGCTCTCTCCAGGCTCTGGAGGCCCAGGAGGCTGGTGGTGTAGTTCCAGTCCAAGCCTGAAGGCCTGATAACCACAAGGCCAATGATGTAAGTCCTAATACAGGAAGTGGGGAGGGGTGCAAGAAGAGATAATTCACTTTTACTTCATCTTTTTGTTCTGTTTGGGCTCTCAATGAACTGGATGATCCTGGTGAGTCTGATTTGTTTCACTCCATCTACCGATTCAAATGCTAATCTCTCCTGGAAACACTCTCACAGACACACCCAGAAATAATGCTTTACCAGCTATCTGTACATCCTTAGCTTAGTCAAACTGACACATAACATTAATCATCACATATCCTATCTCTTTTTCAATGATATTTCCTTGCTGTATCCTATTTATATCTTTTTAAAAATATGTACTGTTGCTATGACCTACAAACAATCTCTCTGCTATTATTTACAAGCTCCTCTCCCATGTGATTTTATGACTGCCCCCAAGGTACATATTCATCCTTTATTGGAACTTTGGCCTTTAAATTAGCTACAGTAGGAAAAAAAATAAACTCTATATTCAGCACAAAGCTCTAAGCTCTATGTCGAATATGTAATGAGATGTCAGTGCCCATTGAATAAACAAATGAGTGAATGAGTAAAAAGTAATAGCCAGGGATGCCAGATAAAAGATAAAGTAGAATTATAGTAGATTATCTACTCTTGCTATATCTTGTATTAACACTATAGAGTAATAACATTTTTGGGGTACATTTCTATGAGAAAACTGCAAAAGTACTTTGACTTATGCATTAATAAGTTAGCTTACAGACATAGGAAGAAACCCAGTATTTCAGACCCAAAATGGTTAAACTGAATGATCACTGAGTTTACTTTCAAAGTTAATACAGAATACGTCACATTGAAGCACAACTACCGTTGCTTTCACTACTCATTAGAAATATTTTATGCCCTAAATTTATAACTGGACTCTCTTTCACTTTGAGATACACCCCCAGTTCCCTGGGTACCGTCTATCAGAAAGAACATATTCTTTCATAAATTTCTGTAATAAAAAGTTTTCTGCACTTTTTTGCAAAGTTACCTATAATTCCATCTTTCAGTTAAGTAAATGTTCCCTATTGAAAATATTAAGAGGGGTGACATTAGCTTCCATTATCAGATCTTAATAGCTTAGCCTGGATCTATTCATCATAACCTGGGATTTCATTCTTACCAAGGGAGAAAGGAGACGTAAACTTTAGAGGGTTGACATGTGACAAAATAGATTAGGAGTAATATATCTAGGTACAAATGGACCAGGGTGTTAGACTTAGAAGTAGGCCTAATACCCTGGCAATGTAAACTCAGAGTTGATTTGTGTAAGGGATGGATGGATGGGTTTGGTCACCAGACAAGTAAAGAAGGAACCAAAAATGGTGTTTTAAACAGAAAGGATGTGATAAGGATGCCCTTTTTGTTTAGGGTAGGATATAAATACTTTGGTGAGGGAATTACACTTGTACTATACATATTAATAAGACAAATATGTTCTTACCTGCAATTGATAGCTTGTTGGAAATAAATAATATCTTTTCCTAGGCAGTAATTTCTACTGATTTACTGTTAAGACAGCATTCCTGAGTAAGCATGATTTGTATCCTACATGACAGATAATCTTTCCTTTTGGTCTGTAAGAATATACATAGAACTCTTTACAATGGTGGAGTCAAATAGAGCAGAACTGACTTCTGAGATTTTTAAGTTCTTTGCTAATATTTAATACTTTCTCTATTGAGAATAAACTTTGCATTCTTTTTCAGCTCAAGTTATTTTTCTTAATATGTTCTATCAACCTGGAAAATGAAGCATTTTAAATTATGTTAGTAATAATTTTACTATACTGTAAAACTTTTGCCATTACCTAGGTGTCAAATCATTTGACGTCTAGCTATTTATTGAGCACCAGTGTATATGTAGGCATTGGCTAAAACACGAGATCTCATAATTTACCAGCTTTAAATAGGCAAAAAGTGAAGACTGCATAATAGTCTATTTATTTTATGGTACTTAATTATAGTATAACTACAGAAAAGAAGAGTTCCATTAAACTATTCTTCCTTAAAGTATGAATGACAGCTCATGTAATGATATTATGACTCTGACTTGATCACTCAGAAAATAGTAGGAAATTTTTTTTTTAAATTCCAGCACCATTATGTGTAGGTAGTTTACACTTTTTGGTTCCAATCACATCTCACTTATACTCTAAGAGTTTCCTTACCTTTTTCAGGATCCTGAATGTATACACTGCTTTCAACACAGACAGACTATTATTGCCCTGGCTTTCCATGACTACTCTGCTCTTCTTAACCAGCCCTCCACCCTCCCCTCAGTATTATTTTATTTTCCCCCATGCCAAAACACATGTTTTCTCCTTGTACTTAATTATATCTTTCCCGGCTAATTTTCCCATGGCGCTTTCCTTTGACTAATGACATCCAAACCCAAGACTAGGAAACCCATGAGGATGGGAGTTTCTGTTTCAAATCTTTTCCCATTCGTTTTTCTTCAGATTGGTCTGTACTTCTTTCATTTATTCTAAATTAAACTTCTCCTCAGGAATGGATTTTACAAGACTTTCTCTGCTTTCTAAATCCTAAATCTACCTTCTCTTCCAAATCTGTAAGCCAAGTGTTACTTGTCAGTTCATTGATTCTGGCTTGAAAGTCAGGAAAAGCAAAAGCTACCCAACAGATGACTTACTTGTTCTACTCTCTCACTTCAGGAAAAAAGACAAATTCTGTGTCAGATTTTTTTTTAGAGTAGTGCTTTTCCTAGGGATAAAGACTTAAAAAGAATGTGATCTTCTTAGAAGAATTATGCCACATCAGAAGGTGCCATCACGTGCTGTTTTTGAGGTGTTTATAAAGCACGTCCTAGAACTTTTCCTCATCACAGTTCACAACAAAAATGATGATCAAATCTATGGCCCTAGCTAAAGTAGATTAGTTACAAAAACATCAATAGCAACTTAAGGAAAGATGGTCTTACCTATAAGGAGTTTCCGTGTCCAAGATCCCAGAAATAGCTGTAGGCTTATCATTATATTTATCAAATGAGATGCTGCAACTACAGGTCGTGTCAGGCACATAGAAGGTACTCATTAAATGTTAGTCTCCTTCCTCCTTTTTATAATTGTGGCTATTCTTTGCACTTTCTCTCTCTCTCTCTCTGTGCATATATATATTTGTACTTAAAACCTACCTGAATATTTGTAAGATATAATAATTATTTCTCTTTAAAATCTGAGGACATGTAGTGACCTGTATATGTCATATAACGTGACTTTTTGAATTTTAAATTTAAAAGTAAGAATCAGCACCTTGCAACCTAAATTGCATTATGAAATGTGTAATGGGGAATGGTAAGTCTCGTGCATTCAGGTCCTAAAATGCACAATAATTTTCAGTAACAATTTTTACTTCAGAAGCTAGTAGATATAGACCTTTCTTCTCCATGCTTTTTGACTGTAGAATATAGGACAGCCACAGGTAGAGCTTATGTTAGCGTAACATGTGGCAGGTCACCTTTTTTAGGTAAGCTTTAGACTGTTCAAAATAGTGTGTCAGTGACTACCTCTTGCCTCCTACTATATCTACAAAATTTCTAATCCACTTCTTACAATTTTTGGTCTAGTTTTTATTTTTGGTTGTTAAACTAGAAGAATATGAAAGAATTACTTTTGTTTAGTAGTTTCACAGCATTTCCTTAAAGTGTTTTTACAATAACCTTTGCCTTCTTTCTCAAATTCCAGTTTCATATCTATCATCTTCCTAAGAGCCTATCTTTTATTTTAATCTCTATCTTTGCTTTGCCTAATTATTTTGCCCATTCTGAAGTACAACTGAGGTGAAGAGAATACACTTCTTGCTAAATTCTCAAAGAAAAAAGAAGGATTAACCATACGTTAACAATTATAATTTAATTTGGATAGTTAAATTAGTACATCATTATTTATAAAGTAAAGGCCTATATAGACTTAAATGTACTTTCTCTTCAGATACAAAATGTTTTATGTCATTAAAATCAGCATTATTATATAATCATTTTATGAACATGAAATAAACTTGAATGTATTAAAAAAAAAAAAAAAAAAACCTTCCCTCGGTAGTCCTGCACCCTTTACTACTTCTTCACTCATTAGCGTACAATTAACAGGTCTTTTAATAATATTGAACAAAATCATATGCAAGGCTTTGATGGAGTAATGTGTTTCTCCAACTAGAATACTTGTAAAAGTGCATGAGTTTAGTTTATTCAAACCTTTAGGCTGTGACTACCTGAGTCACAGACTTTTTGCAGAATTTTAACTGTCCTATTATTAATTTCATATTTACATAGTTGCTTATATTTTTATATACTCATTTTGTTCCTTGGCCATAAATTTCCTTGTTTTCAGATTTCATAATGAATTATCTCTATAAATAATGATTACTCAGTAAATAGTTACCAAGAGCTTAATATATACATGTCTTAGTTTGGGCTGCTATAGCAAAGTACTGTAGACTGGGTGGCCTATAAATGAAAGAAATTTATTTCTCATAGTCCAAGAGGCTGTAAAGTCTAAGATCAAGGTACCAGCAAGTCATGTGTGATGAGGATGGACTTTCTGTTCCGTGGTAGACATCTTCTCATTATGTTCCCAGATGGTAAAGAACAGAGAGAGAGAGAAAGCAAGTTATCTTGTGTCTTTTTTTCTCTTTATTTTTTTGGTGACAGAGTCTTACTCTGTTGCCCAGGCTGGAGTGCAGTGGCGTCATCTCGGTTCACTGCAACCTCTACTTCCCAGGTTTAAGCGATTCTCCTGCCTCAGCCTCCTTAGTAGCTGGGATTACAGTCTGCGCCACCATGTCCAGCCAATTTTTGCATTTTTAGTAAAGACAGGGTTTCACCACGTTGGTCAGGCTGATCTCAAACTCCTGACCTCAAGTGATACGCCTGCCTTGACCTCCCAAAATGCTGGAATTACAGACTCTCTTGTGTCTTTTTGTAAGGCCTCTAATCCCATTCATGAGCACTCCATCTTGATTATCTAGTTACCTCCCAAAGGCCCACCTCTATTACTCTCACACTGGGAGTAAGGATTTTGACATATGAATTTTGGAGGGACAAAAACTTTGTCCATAGCAAAACAGCACTGATCCAAGTACTGGGAAATAAATAGCGTAATTACAAAAGCCCTGTTCTAATAAGCACTCATTCAACTTAGTGGAGATATTAGGTACAGAATAAGTAGGTCTATTTTATAGTAAGTTGTGTGGTGTTAAGTGCTGCAGAGAAAAACAGATCACTTAACGGAAATAGAATGATGGTGGTGTTGTATGTGTGTCAATTCATTTGTGTAGGTATGTAGATTTGCATGCATGTGTGCATGTGGATGTTTGGATTATGTTTTAGTAGATTTCTTAGGAGAGGTTTCATAAGATGACATTTTGACAGACACTAAAGGAAGCAATTGAGCGAATTATGAAACTCTAGAGGACTTTCCAGGGGAAGGGAACAGAAGATATGAAGGGTGACTTCATTTGGCATATTTAAGGAACAGAAGGAAGGCCAGTTTGGCTGGAACAGAATGAAGGAAGGAGTCGGGGGAGGGGGGGTATGCACTCCCTTCAGAGATAGGTCTGAAAGTAACAGATTATGGGGGAGGGAAGGAAGATAATGTTTAGACTTTGAAAGCCTTTGCAAAAATATTGATTTTCTTACAGAACCGACATGATTTGGCTTGCATTTTTATTTCATTTCTTTTTAGTTTTTGAAGTATAATTTATGAACAATAAAATATACTGGTCTTAAATGATTGAGTCTAAAATTCTTGACAATTATATGTTTATATACACCATGTAATGACCATCCAGAACAAGATATAGAATATTTTCTTCACACCAGAAAATTTCCTTATGCCTTTTCCATTCAGTTCCTCCCTTTTTCTGCTCTTAAGCTTTATATAAATGGAACGATGTAGTATGTACTCTTTTGTGTCTGGCATCTTTTGTGCAACATATGTTTATGAAATTCATCCTTGTTTTTACATAAATTAGCAGTTCATTTCTTTTTATTGTTGTGTAGTATTCTAATGTTAATTTGTTTATATTTTCATGTATTCATTTTCCTGTTGGTGGATATTTGGGTGGTTTGGGGTTTGAAGCCGTTATAAATAAGGCTGCCATGATGTCTTTCTGAGAACATATGTTTTTAATTATTTTGAGTATTTACTTAGCTGTCATGCTGGATCATAGGATAGATGTATGTTCAACTTTATAGCAAAATGCTAAATAGTTCTTCAAAGTAGTTGTGTCATTTTAAATACTCACCAGCATTGTAAAAAGTTGTGGTTGTTCTTTACTGGTATTACTGTGCCTTTTTTTTTTTTTTTTTTTTTTTTAAATCTTAGCCACACAGGCCATACAGGTGGGTATAAATGTAAATGGTTTTTGTTGTTTTAATTTGCATTTCTCTGATAGCTAGTGCTACTGCACACCTTTGCTGTGCTTATTGGCCATGTCTTCCTTTGTGATGCACCTATTCAAATGTTTTGTCCATTTTGTAAATGGGTAGCCAGTCTTTGTATTGTTGATTTGTGGAAGTTCTTTATATATTCTCATAGGAAGTGCTGTTTTCAGGTGTATGTAGTACAAGTACTTTTCCCCAGTGTATAGTTTTTACTTACTACATTTTCTTAAAGGAGTCTGTTGAAGAGCAGAAATTTCTGCTTCTGATGAAATTTATCATTTTTGTTCTGTTCAATTCAGTAGTACATGTGCCCTGTTTAATTAATTTTCACAAGCTTTTAAAGCTATCCTTCTCATTTTCTTCTAGAAGTTTTATAGTATTAGCTTTTATATTTAGCTTTGTGATCTATCTCATGAAGTCCACCCTCATCAGACATGACTTGCTAGCACCTTGATCTTAGACTTTACAGCCTCTGGAACTATGAGAAATAAATTTCTATTATTTATAAGCCACACAGTCTATAGTACTTTGTTATAGCATCCCAAACTAATAATATACAATTAATTTTTGTATATTAAGTTAGGAAAAGATTGAGGATTTTTATCCCATGTAGATATCTATATGTTAAGAAGACTTTCTTTTCCTTATTGTGTTGGCTAAGTGACTTGGTTGACCATAAATTGACCATGTATGCCTTACATGTTACAAGTATCACTGGTTCCTGTGTTGACAGTATATTGTGGTAGGCACATCAAGGAAAGAAACAGAGATGACCATTAAAAGGCTATTAAAATAATCCAAATGATAGGCTTGGACAACAGTGACAGCAAGTCTAATTTTAGATATATTTTTAAGGTAAAGTAAGGAGATTTGCTAATAGATTGAATGTGGTTTGAGAGAAGAGGAGACATCAAGAATGGCTCCAAATTTTCAGGTTAGAATATCAGGTTAGAAAGCTAAAGAGGTGAGGTTGTTATTTACTAAGATGAGGAAGACTGTGCATTAATAGATTTGAAGGGCAAAATTTGGAGATTATATATGTATCCCCACATATATACACATATATTTGGTCTCCAAGTGGGGAAATAATCATTACATTCTTTTTTTTTAAAGCCATTTGTGATTTGTTCATTAGGTAATTTTACTTACGTTTCCTCCAATCTTCACTTGGAGATTTTTATGGAAACCTAGATTCCTAAATTCAGATGTCTACTAGGTATTTCCAGTTGGAATGCACTCAGGTACCTCAAGATCACCTTTTTAAAACTAAACTTAACAACTTGCCCCCAGTATATTGTCCCCCCAATATTCTTTCCACAATTCTTTTCATGGCAGGGTAGTGTTTCAAGTCAAAGAAAAACTGAGGCATAAATCCAAATGTTTCCCTCTCTCTCGCTGTCATATCTAAGTCTCTTTATTTGCCAAGCCCTAGCAAACTATATATTAAAAATATAACAAAAACTTACCATTCATTTATATCTCTTTTATAGGTATTGCCTAAGAATTTTTGAGACCACATTCATACAAATACCTATTAACCTCTAGCCCCAGGTTTTTGGTCCCTATTGAAATCTGGCTCCATTATATAGTAGTTAATACAGCACATGTTGGATGACATGGGTTAAAATCTGGCTTAGGTTGGCATTATGGTTCTGCCTTTTTTTAGCTGTGCAATCTCAGTCAAATTAGGAAATAGCTCTGTAAAATGATGATAACATTGGCAATGATATCATAGAATTTGTTGGTAGACTGAAGTGGTTAGGAAGCATAAAGTGCTTTAGTGCTTGGCACAGGGTACTCAATAGATGCTAGCTCTTTCTTGCCTCTTGTTTTTATTATTCTAATAAAACCATGGACTCCCCCTTTAAATTCAGGTTCACCGTCTCCCTTGTATTACTTGTATTATTCATTGCACTAACTTCCTATCTGACCTCCCTGACACCAGGTGGCAAATTCTGTTAGTGATTTTATTTTTCCTCTAAAATGAGAACTCGTTTAATTTCTTCAACTCGTTTAAAATCCTGCTATGAGTCTCACATTACCTACACAATAAATGTTCCTATTAAGAGTGAGGCATTTATAACATTACCTTGCTACCCTTCTTTCTTCCTAGTCCTCGCTTTGTCTCCTCCAGTCTCATTTCCTATTGATTCTTCCAATATTATGCTCAAGTTACACTGGTTAATTCCCACTCGGGTACTGATACATGCCTGTTTGCCTCTCCAGCTTTCTCCCTCATGGTGACAAACAGTTGTTTCTTTTTTAAGATTCTCTTTCAAGACTTGGTGAATTTTTTTTCTTTGTCTAACAAACCAACATAGGCATGCTTTCCTTCATGTTTTCTTTCTTCGTGTTCATCAAATGACTCTACCACAGCATAGAAAGGTAAAGAATTATTGAGTTGGCACCAGAGTTTGATTCACACATAATCTTTATTCAAATAAATAAATTAATTAATTAATTAACTTAGTAAGCTACTCTCATTAGAAGTAGAAACATTGAGTGTCTAAATGCCAGTAGGAACCCAAGTAACAAAGGGTCAGTACAGGTTTTCTATATGAGAAACTGGGGTTTTATTTTAAACTGGATCCTACAAGAAAGAGAGGAAAAGTTAGTGAGTATGAGATTAAGGAGTTTCCAGATGATGGCTCAGTGAGGATACACTTGTATAGAGGAGTTTGAAGGACATTTATGTACAGACCTGCTAAGTGTTTTTTGTTGTTGTTGTTGGTTTGTTTTGCTTGTTTTGTTTTGTTTTGTTTGTTTCGTTTGTTTTGAGATGGGGTCTCACTCTGTCACCCAAGCTGGAGTGCAGTTGCACAATCCTGGCTCACTGCAATCTCTACCTCCCATGTTCAAGCCAATTCTCCTGCCTCAGCCTCCCGAGTAGCTCGGATTACAGGTGCGTGCCACCACACCTGGCTGATTTTTGTGTTGTTAGTGGAGACGGGGTTTCACCATGTTGGCCAGGCTGGTCGTGAACTCCTGACCTCAGGTGATCCACCCGCCTTGGCCTCCCAAAGTGCTGGGATTACAGGTGTGAACCATTGCACCTGGCCAGACCTGCTAAATGTTTAACATCTCCTCTGCCTCCTCCTGACATCTTCAAGAAATGTTGCTGCATGCTCTCTTGTGTACATGGCAGGAGTGTTGGAAGGAGTTGGTGAAGAGTTCAGGAAGCATCAAGGAAGGACTGAATTTCACAGCAAGGACAATGTGAAAAGGTCCAGATAAGAGGAAAGGAGTACAGGGAGGAAGGTTTATATTTAGAGCGAAGGGATGAAGGTTCTTGCTGATAGCCAGGTTACAAGAGTAGACTCTCCTGCTACTTCTTTGCCTAATTAAATCTCTCACATTCAACTCTTAACTCAAATGCTTCCTCCTCAAGAAAGTGGACCCTGACCCTGCGGTTAGGTTAAATTCCTTGGTTCCAAGATCTTTTGACACTACATATTACAGAGCTAGAATTTTTAATTTAAGGCAGTATTCCTCCCAGAGGCACTTTGCAATGTTTGAACTATCTTCGTTATCACTGCAGGGGATGGAGGGAGGGGTATTGCTTCTAGGAGGGTGGATACCTGGAATGCTGCTAAATGTCCTAAAATGCGCAAATAATTATTCATTTTAGTATGTCAACACTTTTGAAGTTGTGAAGCCTTGGTGCAGAGTCTAATATAATTCTATATGTATATAGTTCCCCACTAGACTCTAACCTCTGTAAGGGAAGATTGAGTCAGTTAGTTAACTAAGGCATTCTCATTCCCTCAGCTACTGATTGGCACAATAGTACATGCTCAGTTAAAAGCTAATTGATTAAATGATTGATTGCCATTATATTTGTTTATTCATGTGTCTGTTTTGTACTAGACTTCACTCTTCCAAAGCCAGAACAAGTGCCTTTTCATCAGAGACAATAGCGTGAAGCATAGTTCCTAATACACAGTAGATGGACTAGAATATTTTTTCAGTAAATGAAGAATTAAACAAGATCTCTGTGGTTTTCAAGAGAAGAAAATGCAAGGTTAACACATTCTCTCTCTACTTTTCCAAAATTCTCTTCAAATTCATTTTTTTTTTTTACATTCCCTGGCCAACAAAACTTGGCCACAGGAATAATTTGTCTATAGCGATAATTAGTCCAAGACTGAAAAACTGTGTTTTAAGGCAGAAGAGAGAAAAAAAAAAGTTCTTTGTAAACTAATGACTTTTTCAGCCTCTTTCGGGTCTAAGTAATAGAAGCGGGTGGTATTTTAAGTACCAGAGAAGGAAGCTGCCTCTCTTGGTGATGTTTTCAATGTTCTTAAAGAATTCATAATCTAGCAGGAAGGTAGACATGTAAACAAATAATCACAATGCAATGAAAAAGAGAAGAGACTATGTCATTGGGTTCTCATTGCCTAAGATAGTGCTTGCTTAGATAAGTACTTGCCAGATGAATTTGAAAGTAGCTGGCATAAGTCTGACAATAATGAGGTTCAATAAATAACCACTTTCACTTTTCTCCTAATGGGGAAAAAACTCAGTGTATTAAGGTTTTGTTTTGTGCATGTGTTGTCTTAGCATCTCTACCAGGTCTTTCACAAAGGATCTGACTATGTTCACTGAGGGATCAAGGAATCTCTATTTTATGTTTGCCAAGGCTCAGTCTAAATTTGAGGGATGAGGGAGAGTGAAGGAAAAGAACTTTCTTTGACTGGTTTTGTCTCAGTATTCTCATAGATATACACTACCTTCTGTCCAAACTGAACCTACTGTAATTTCCAGACCCTATTTCATGGGGTTTTAGCTGTATGCATTTACTTGCTTCTCATGAAATGACTTTCTTTTCTTTAATAACAACAACAAAAAAAACACACTCACCTATCCCGTCTAAAAACCCCTTCCGGTATAAAGCCTCACCCGTTCAAATAGTACATTGCTCCCTCCCCAAATATCAATATCTCTGTTGTTTTCAGTTCAATACCACTCATGTCACATAATGCAGCTATCTTGAGTTCTATGGTCTGAGTACCTATCGTAGCTAATTAGATGAGGGGAAATCTGCAGCACAAGGGGTTTGGGCTTTGAGTCATAGAGATTTTGGGTCTCAGGATGGTTATTTATCCCTCAGAAAATTATATGATTTATTTTAGACTCATTTTCCTCATCTGCAAAAGGGGCATAATAATGTGCAACATTGAATCAAATGTTATTTATAAAGTACCTAGTATAGTGACAGGTATATGTTAAAATCTCAATAAACTTTAGTATTCTACCTGTGTCCTTTTCACTAGATTGTAAACTTCTAGATTCTTTTTTTCAGTCTAGGGCAAAACATAACAAAATCAGTGTACAAAATCTTTAAATAAAGTTTTTAAAAGAACACTTTTAGATTTACAGAAAAATTGCTAAGAAACTTCCCACTTACTTCCCACATTTTCCATACAATTAATGTTACATTAGTATGATACATTTGTTTTGATTTGCAAACCAATATTGACACATTATGAAATTTATACTTTATTCATATTTTCTTAGTTTTTACTTAATGTTCTTTTTCTCTTCCAAAATCCCATCCACAGTTCATTACATTTAATCACATCTTTTCAGGCTCTTCTTGGTTTTCAAATATTCCTTTTTTTGATTACTTTGTTTCTTTTGAGAAAGAAATAAATTATTGGTCAGTATTTTGTGAAATGTCCCTTAACTGGAATTTGTCTGATTTTTCTTATGATTAGTCTGAGGTTATGTATTTCAGAGAGGAGGATCACAGAAATAAAGGGGATTTTCATCATCATGTTAAGGGTACATATTATCAGTGACTTATCAGTGTTATTGTTGACCTCACCTAAGGTAGTATTTGTCATGTTTCTTCCTTATAAAATTACCATTTTTATTGTCACATTTTAATGTCATAATCTACAGCCCACATTTTAAATATGAGGAGTTATATTCCATCTCCTTGAGGGTGAAGTATCTAAATATTATTTGGAATTGTTCTGCATGGGGGATTTTAAGGTTCTACCAGAAAAGCAGAACCAATAGGATTATTCAGATAAGTAGATAGACAGACAGACATGGCTTGTGTGATTATGGGGGCTGGCAAGTCTCAGATTTGTATAGGACAGACAGGCATGCTAGAAGTTCTCATACAAGAGGTGATACTACAGCCCAGGGAGTCCAAAATTAGAATTTCTCCTTGTTCCAGGAAACCTCGGTTTTTCTTTTGAGATACTTCAACTCATTGAATGAGACCATCCAGATTATCAAGGATAATCTCCTAAGTAAAGGTGATTATTACTCCTTTACCGATCATCAACTGATTGCAGATATTAACTACATCTTTAACATATCTTCACAGTAACACCTAGATTAGTATTTAATTGAATAAGTAGGCAGTATGGCCAAACCAAGTTAAAACATTCAACTGACCATTATAGTCTCTTCTCTCTCATTTATGTATGCAAATGTTTATTTATATCAATGTGAACTCGTAGTTATTTATTTTTTACTTCAGGTTATAATGCAACATTACTTTGTTTATTTTGCTGCTCAAATTGTTCCAGTTTTGAAGTCCTTCACTTGGCTACTGTGTCCCTTTAACATAATCCCATCTGTGTGTGTGTGTGTGTGTGTGTGTGTGTGTGTATTTAGCACTTCTTCACTCTTTAGCACTACAAGATGCTCCAGGCTTATTTTATATATGTCCTGGATAAATGAATTAGCCATTTATCCAAAATCCGAGGTTCCCTTTGTTGCAAAATACTATTAGAAACCAAGATTTCTATGTAACATGTGCCTGTTATCATAGAGTACCTTATTTCTAACCCTCTCAACTCACAAGACAAATATGTGTGTGTTCATTAGCTAACCAACATATATACATGATAGGGTTTGGCTGTGTCTTCACCCAAATCCCATATTGAATTCCCACATGTTGTGGGAGGGACCCAGTGGGAGGTAATTGAATCATGGAGGCAGGTCTTTCCCATGCTGTTCTTGTGATAGTGAATAAGTCTGACAAGATCTGATGGTTTTATAAGGGGGAGTTTCCTTGACAACCTCTCTCTCTTTGCCTGATGCCATCCACATAAGATGTGACTTGCTCCTCCTTGCCTTCCACCATGATTGTGAGGCCTCCCCGGCCACATGGAACTGTGGTCCATTAAACCTTTTTTTCTTCCCAGTCTCAGGTGTGTCTTTATCAGCAGCATGAAAATGGGCTAATATAAAATACAAACCTGTAAATATTTCTTTATGCTTCTAACTCTAATATGTTGCTACATGGATCATCCTAGCCTCTTGTTCTTGGCTATCTGTAGACTCTCACTCCAACAGTAAGAAACCTGACTTCTACCATCTGTCTTCCATCTTTTTACTTTCAACTCTACTATATATATATAGTGGTTTGAGAATTGTTAACCTGTCCCCTCCTGGGAAGCAGCTTTATCAACTTCCAAAGTTACCTAGATCATTATGTTTCCTCCCCACCCTTATCAGCGAGGTAATTTCATACAGAGAGGCTATAACAAAGTTAGATTTGTCTTTCGATTTCTATGTTCCATCCTGGTATTCTCAGTCTTGTAAGTATTTTTTTAAAAATTTGCATACATTAAGTTTCACTTTTTGTGCTGTAAATTTCTATGAATGTTAATAAATTTATAATATCATGTATCCAGGATTACAGTATTATACAGAATAGTTTCACTAAATCCTAAAAACATTCATGCTTTACCTACTCACATCCCCCTGAATCCCTAGCAACCAGCAATCATTGTAAAGTCTTTATAGCTTGCCTTTTCCATAATGTCATATAACTGAAATTATACAATATGTAGTCTTTCAGACAGATGTCTTTCACTTGGCAGTTTGCATTTCAGATTCTTCCATGTCTTCTCATAGCTTGATCACTCATTTCTCTTTTATCACTAAGTAGTATTCCCTTGTATGAATATACCACAATCTTATTGTCTATTTACCATTAAAGCAACATCTCATTGCTTTGCGTTTTTAGCACAGTTATGTCTTGATCCATAAAAGAATGGAGTGTGGTATTGAATGAGAAAAACAGTGTCTTCAGGCTTAAAACTAAATAAAAAAAAAAGAACCTAGCATCTTTAATTTATTTCAACCTCAACTTCTCTGACGCTTCTTCTTTGCCCACCCCATGCATAGTTAACTATGAATTTATTTCTACCACTTATCAGAGAGGATTGTAGCTTTTGCAGCAGAAAGGAAATCTCACAGAACTATTACATGTAGCCTGAATTGAATCAGAAACCCCCCAAAACAAGGAAAGCTGCATTATCATTTTATTTACCCTGAAAAATATATAAAGCCTATTAAACATAAAAAGGAAAAACAAGCCATACATACAGCCATCATGAATAATCACAAAAGGACTAAAACTATTACATTGTTCTTTGGATACTATAGTTAATATTACCTATTTTTGGACTCTCATGGACGAGGATTTTAAGGTATAAAAATTGTCAGGTGAATAGGAGGTAAAATACATGGAGATGATTATTATATTAAACATTTACCTTTAATAGCACATTGATGAAAAATGTGTATGTTATGCTGTCTAGTTTTTCCTTAATTCTGTTCTCAGAGACCCTCAAAATCTCTCCAAATTGGAATGCAACACCCCTTATATCTTGGAAACAGAAATTACTTTGGGACACCATCTCTGAAACAGGAAAAAATAATACACCATTCTCACTGAAGCATGCCAATTCCAAGACTGATTCATATTCCAAATCGAGTTGTTTTGCCTTTCTTAGCTTTCCTTTGAATCTGTTTCCAAGCCATAATCTGTAGACAACTGTTCGCCCACGTACCTGTGGTTAGGGCATTGTGAGACAGCTTTGCCTTTATTCCATATTAAATGCAAAAATTACTTTAATGCAGCACTGAAGTAAAAATGCTGTAGGCACTCTAGAAAATAAAAGCCAGAAATTTCTAACTTAATGGTCCTGGAGAAGAAAAATCTCAGTTTCATTGTGTATCCTTTGCATATCACAATGTACATTTGACATAAAGCTGAAAGATAAATAAGCCACTTTCATCTTACTACTTATTATGAAGGATTAGAAAAATATATTCAGGGCAAGCTGGGGTCTTACTTTTTCCCCTGTTTTGTTCTTGTGTATCTTTCTGGGCAGGGAGTTCTAAAGTCAGATTTCCAAGATGAGCTCAGGAGGAGGGCAGAGAAGAGAACTCAACTCAAATATACCACTTAGTTGAATACATATATTTTCAGTAATGTAAATTATCTACCTGGTTTTTGAATTTAAATTGCTTCATATTTTTTAATTATAAAAGGAACTTTCATTTAATCAACGAATATTTGATTTTTTTTTTTTTTTTTTTTTTTTTTATATGGAGTCTTGCTCTGTCCCCTAGGCTAGAGTTCTGTGGTGCGATCTCAGCTCACTGCAACCTCTGCCTCCTGGGCTCAAGCAATTCTCCTGCCTTAGCCTCCTGAGTAGCTGGGATTATAGGTGTGTGCCACTATGACTGGCTAATTTTCATATTTTTAGTAGAGATGGGGTTTCAACATGTTGGCCAGGATGGTCTCAAAGTCCTGACCTCAAGTGATCCACTTGCCTCAGCCATCCAAAGTGCTAGGATTACAGGCGTGAGGCACCATGCCTGATCAAATAAATATTTCTTGAAAGCCTACTTTGCTAATAGAATGCTAATAAATTCTGAAGATATACTAACAGATTAAGAAGAGAAAACAGATTAATTATCTATAGGAGAAAATAGATTTATAAGACATTAACAACAAGACAGTATACAATTAAGTACTTGGTAAGTGGTATAGAACTTGTTCCTAGGAAAGAAGCACTGGTGGCATTGTTTGAGGAAATAGCAGAATCTCTTGAAATTGCTGGTACAGTCAGAATGTCATAAGAACTCATAAAAGGAAAAGAAAGAGAATGAGCATGCACATTGTGGAGTCAGAGTATTTCAAGAAAGACATCAAATAGAATAGAGAGAGAGGAAGTGAAGCAAAATGACTGAATAGAACCCTCCAGCTATCTTCTCCCCACAGGAATACCAAATTGAACAACTATCCATGCCAGAAAGCACCTTCATAAGAACAAAACAAGGGAGCAATCAAAGTACCTGTTTCAACATAATATCAAAGAACAAGGGATTGAAGAGGATAGGAAAGACAGTCTTGCATTGCCTAGACCAACCTCCTCTAACCCCAGGCAGGGCTGCATGTAGAGAGAATCTGTGTGCTTGGAGGAGGGAGAGTGAAGTGAGTATATTAAATTTGCATTAGGACTCAGCATTGCTCTGTCCTGGCAGAACACAATACAGGACAGAATTCTGCCAGTACCTATGGAGACAGCATTTAAACCAGCCCTTGGCCATAAGAGAATTCTCAACACCAGCAAAAGTAATCTGAGTCCTGGCTGGTGCTACCACAGGCTGGCTCTAACACAGTAACCTGGGACCCAGAAAAAAATTTCAGTGGTAATAAGTCCACAGGGACTGCAGTCTTCGGGCAAGGCCTGGTGCTACATAGGTCTCAGAGGCAGTGGACTGACTTCGCATGTGCATAGCCCAGTGCAATACCAGCTGTGTCAGTCAAGAAAGTGCCTGCACCAAGGCAGTGTAGCTTTGGGAGCGTATCCTTCTACTTGAGGAAAGGAGAGGGAAGGGTACAGAAGACTTTGTCTTGCAACCTGGGTACCAGCTCTGACACTGTAAAATAAAGCACAAAGCAGTTTCTGAAACCCCTGTCTCCAGACCTTAGCACTTGGACAGCAATTCTAGACCCATCCTGGGCCAGAAGGGAATCTACTGCCATGAAGGGATTGATCACCTGCTGAATAAAGAGCCCTTGGCCTTGAATAAATATCAGCAGTAGCCAGGCAGTAGTCACCATGAGCCTTGGGTGAGATCCAGTACTGTGCTGGCTTCAGGTTTGACCCAGCATAGTGCCAGCTGTGGTGGTCATGGGAGTGCTCATGTTACCTCTGCCCCAACTCCAGGCAGCCCAGCATGCAGAGAGACCCCTTATGATTAGGGGAAGGAGAGACAAGAGAGCTAGAGACTTTGCCTGATAACCCAGAGAATTGTCCCTTATTTCACCAAAGTCCACCGAGGAAGTCTGCCAAAGTCACAGCATTCTTGGGTTTAGGGTACCCCCACCTAGTGCTAATAAGGCTGCAGCGACCACAGGCTTAGATCACAACACTCAATCCTGTTTGAATATGTGGAAAGCCCTCTCAGGAATGACAGGTACAAGTAAGCCCAGACTGCAAAGACTGGAATAAACACCTAACTCTTCAACGTCTAGACGTTGATCAACTTTCATAAGCATCAAGAACATCCAGGAAAACATGACCTTACCAAATGGACTAAATAAGGCACCAGTGAATAATCCTGGAGTGTTAAAGATATGTGACCTTTCAGACTGGGAATTCAAAATAGCTATCTTGAGGAAGCTCAAAGAACTTCAGGATAACACAGATGGAATTCAGAATTCTATCAGGAAAATTTAACAAAAAGATTGAATTAAAATAAAAATCCAACAGAAATTCTGGAGCTGAAAAATTCAGTTAACTAACTGAAAAACACCGGAGTCTCCCAAGAGCAGAATTAATGACAGAAGGAAGTATTAGTGAGCCTGAAGGTGGGCTATATAAAAATTCACAGTCATAGGAGAAAAAAGTCAAAAAAGAAAAAAAAAAAAAAAAGCATACTTACAAGATCTAGAAAATAGTCTTAAAAGGGAAAAATCTAAAAATTACAGGTCCTAAAGCAGAAATAGATCAGGATAGAAAGTTTAATTAAAGAAATAAAACCAGAGAACTTTTTAAACCAAGAGAAAGATATGAATATTAAGGTACAAGAAGGTTATAGAATACCAAAAAAATTCAACCCAAATAAGAAGACACCATAAAAGTCAAATTCTCATGGCACATAATAATCAAACTCTCTGAGCTCAAAGATTAGGATCCTAAAAGCAGCATGAAGAAAAAAATAAAAACATATAAAGGAGCTCAAGTAGGTCTGGCAGCAGACTTCTCAGCAGAAATCTTATAGGCCAGAGGACACTGGAATAACATATTAAATGTACTAAAGAAAAAAAATTTTCCAACCTAGCATATTACATCCGGAAAAATTACATTTCAAGCATGAGGAAGAATTAAAGACTTTCCCAGACAAACAAAAACTGAGGGATTTTGTCAACTAGACTGTATTACAAGAAACGCTAAAGGGAATTATTGATGTGAAAGAAAAAGACATTAATGAACTGTGAGACATCATCTGAAGGTGTAAAATTTACTGGTAATAGTAAGTACACTATTAAGAAAGAAAGTAAGAAAGATACAGAATGCTGTAGCACTGTAAATGCAGCATGTAAACCATTTATATATTTTGTAGGAAGTATTAAAAAACCAATCAAAAACTAATAACTTCAACAACAATTTAAGAAATAGACAATATAAAAAGATGTAAGTAGAAACAACAGAAAAGTCAAAAAGCAGGAGGAATGGAGTAGAAATTTAGTGTTTTTTGCCTGGTGTGGTGGCTCACACCTGTAATCCCAGCACTTTGGGAGGCCAAGACAGGGTGGATCACCTGAGGTTGGGAGTTTGCTACCAGCCTGACCAACATGGATAAACCTCGTCTCTATTAAAAATACAAATTAGCCGGGTGTGGTCATGCATGCCTGTGATCCTAGCTACTCGGGAGGCTGAAGCAGGAGAATTGCTTGAACCCAGGAGGAAGAGGTTTCAGTGAGCCGAGGTCATGCCATTGCACTCCAGCCTGGGCAACAAGAGCTAAACTCTGTCTCAAAAAAAAAAAGAAAACAAATACATAAATTTAGTTTTTTTTTTTTTTTTTTTTTTACCTTTCTCATTGCTTGTTTGTATTTTCTTTGTAATCAGAGTGGAGCTGTCATTAGTTTAAAATAATTGGTTATAAGATGTTATTTGCAGGCCTCATGGTGACCACAAAACAAAAACCTATAATACATATGCAAAAATAAAAAGTTAGAAATTAAACCATGCTCCCAGAGAAAATCACTTTTACACAAAGGAAGACAAGGAGAGAAAGAGAGGAGGAGAGGACCAATAAAACAATGAGAAAATGAATAACAAAATGTCAATAGTAAGTCTTTATCAATATTAGCATTAAATACAAATGGACTAAATTCTCCAATCAAAACGGAGTGGTGAATACATAAAAAAGACCTAATGATGTAGTGCCTACAAGAAACTCACTCTTTCTATAAAGACATACATAGACTGAAAATAAGGAGGTGGAGAAAGATATTCCATGCAAATGTAAAGAAAGAGCAAAAGTGACGTATTATATTAGACAAAATAGATTTCAAGACAAAAACGATAATAAAATACAAAAAAGGTCATTATATAATGATAAAGGGGTCAATCTAGCAGGAAGATAAGACAATTGTACATATGTGTGGATCCAATGCTGGGGCAACCAGATACATAAAGTAAATATTATTAGAGCTAAAGAGAGAGGCAGACCCAAATACAATACTAGCTGGGGACTTCCAACACCCCTAACACACTGGGCTGATCATTTAGACAGAAAAGCAATGAAGAAACATCAGACTTAATCTGCATTCTAAACCAAAGGGACTTAATAGCCATTTATAGAACCTTTCATTCAACAGCTACAGAATACACATTCTCCTCAGCTCAGGGAATATTCTTAAGGGAAGACTATGTGTTAGGACACAAAACAAGTTTCAATTTTTTAAAAATTGAAATCATACAAGTATCTTTTCTGACCACAATTAAATAAAACTAGAAATCAATAACAAGATGAACTTTGGAAACTATACAAACACATGGGAAATAAACAATATGCTCCTGAATGACCACTCTGTCAATGAAAAAATTAAAAAGGAAGTTTATTATTTTTGGAAACAAAATAGAAACACAACATACCAAAACTTATGGGATACAACAAAAGCAGGGAAGCTTATACAATGAATGCATACATAAAAAAGTAGAAAAACTTTAATAGACAACATAACAATGTGTCATAAAGAGCTATAAAAGCAAGAGCAAACCAACTCAAAATTAGTAGAAGAAAAGAAATATAAAGATCAGAGCATAAATAAATAAAATTTAAACTAATCTAGTATACAAAAGGGCAAAAAAATGAAAAGTTGGTTTTTTGAAATGATAAACACAATCAATAAGCCTTTAGCCAGACTAAGAAGAAAAAGTAAAGAACCAGATAAATAAAGTCAGAGATGAAAAAGGAGACAACTGATGCCACAGAAATTCAAAGGATTATTAGAGACTATTATGAGTCAATACATAAATAAATGCAAATAAATTGGAAAACCTAGAAGAAGTCAATAAATTCCTGACACATACAACCTACCAAGTTTGAATAATGAAGAAATCCAAAACTTGAACAGACCAGTAACAAGTAAAAATATTGAATCCGTATTAGAAAGTTTTCCATCAAAAAAAAGCCAAGGACCTGATGGCGCTCCAGTGCAGAATTCTACCAACCATTTAATGAAGAACTATTACCAATCCTACTCAAACTATTCTAAAGAAAAATGAAGGAGGAGGGGATACTTCTAAATCCATCCTATGAAGCCACTATGGTCAATACCAAAGCCAGACAAATACACAACAAAAACAACAACAACAACAAACAAACAAACAAAAACTGTCAATATCCCTGATGAACATACATGTAAAAATCTTCAAGAAAATATTAGCAAGCCATATTCAACAACACATTAAAGGTATCATTCATCATGACCAAGTGGGATTCATCCCAAGGTGATTAGTATATGCAAATAAATCAATGTGATACATTATAGCAATGGAATGAAGGATAAAAACACATGATCAAAAATTCAACATCCCTTCCTGGTAAAAACTCTCAAAAAAATAGGGACTAGAGAGAACACAGCTCAATGTTATAAAAGCCATATACAATATAACCCCAGCTAGTATCATACTGAATGAGGAAAAACTTAAAGCCCTTTCTTTAAAGTCTGAAACAAAAAGGATATCCACTTTCACCACTTTTATTCAACATAGTACTTGAAGTCCAAGTCAGAGCAGTTAGACAAGAAAAAGACATATAGGACATTCAAACTGAAAAGAACTGTTAAAATGTTAAATGTAACAATGCTTATACTACCCAAATGAATAGATTCAAGGCAATCCGTATCAAACTACCAATGACATTTCTCATATAAATTTTTTAAAATCCTAAAATGTGTATGCAACCAAAAAAGGCCCAAAATATTCAAAGCTATCCTGAGCAAAAAGAACAAAGCTGGAGGAATCACATTACCTGACTTCAAATTATGCTATAGAGCTATAATAACCCAAACAGCAGGGTACTAGCATAAAAACAGACACATAAACCAATAGGACAGAATAGAAAATACAGAAGTAAATGCATGCATTTATATTTAACTCATTTTCAACAAAGATGTTAAGAACATACACTGGGGAAAGGGCAGTCTCTTCAATAAATTGGTTGGGAAAACTTATCCATATCTAGAAGAGTGAAACTACATCCCTATCTTTCACTGCATACAAAAATCAAATCAAAATGGATTAGTGATGTAAATCTAAGACCTGAAAGTATAAAACTACTGGAAGAAAACTCTGGAGAGACAGTCCAGAACATGAGTGTACAACATTTTGGCTTCCCTGGCCACATTGGAAGAATAAATGTTTTGGGCCACACATAAAATACACTAATACAATAGCTGATGAGCTTAAAAAAAAAGTTAGTGAATAATTTTTATGATATTCACCACCACACATAAGCAAAAAGATCCTCCCTTTAAAAGGGTTGGACACCCTTGATCCAGGACATTGGTCTGGGCAAAGATTTCTTGAGTAAAACCTCAAAAGCACGGGCAACCAAAGCAAAATGGAGAAATGGAATCACATCAATCTAATAAAGCTTCTACACAGCAAAGGAAACAATCAATGAAGTCAATAGATAATCCACAGAAAGGGAGAAAATAATTGTAAACTACCCATCTGACAAGGAATTAATGCCCAGAATATGTAAATAACTCAATCAACTAAATAGGTAAAAAAAAAACAAAAAACAAAAAAAAACAAATAATCCAATTTGAAAATGGGCAAAAGATCTGAATAGACATTTCCCAAACAAAGACATATAAATGGACAATGGTATGTGAAAAAGTGCTCAATATCACTAATCATCAGATAAATGAGAACCAAAACTACCATGAGTAGCATCTCACCCCAATTAAAATGGCTACTATCCAAAAGATAGGCGATAACGAATGCTGGCAAGGATGTGGCGAGAGGGAAACCCTTGTATGGTACACTATTGGTGAGAAAGCAAATTTGATATAGCCACTGTGGAGAACAGTATAGAAGTTCCTAAAAAAAAAAAAAAAAAAAAAAAAGACCTACGATATGATCCAGTAATCCCACTGCTGGGTATGTGTCCAAAAGAAAAAAATCATAATATTGAAGACATATTTGCAATCCTATAATTATTGCAGCACTATTCACAATAGCCAAGATATTGAAGCAACCTAAGTGTCCATCAATGGATGAATGGATTAAAAAATGTGGTACATACGCACAATGGAATATGATTCAGCCAAAAATTAATAGCAGCCTGTCATTTGCAACAACATGGATGGAACTAGAGGACATTAAGTGAAATAAGCTGAACACAGAAAAATATTCCATATTGTCACTCAAATGTGGGAGCTAAAAATATATATATAATTTATGAAGGTACAGAATAGGATGATGGTTACCAGAGGCCAGCAGGGTGGTGGGGAGGGAGGTGATAAAGAAGAGATAGTGGGTACAAAAACACAGTTAGATGGACTGAATAAGATCTACTATTTGGCAGCACAATAGGGTAACTATAGTTTAAAATAATTCATTGTATGTTTAAAAATAACTGAAATAATGGAATTGGAATTTCCCTAACACAAAGAAATGATAAGTACTTGAGATGATGGATACCCCGGTGACCCCGATTTGATCATTAGACATTGTATGCCTGTATAAAAACATCACCTGTACCCCATAAATATGTATACCTGTCATATATCCATAATAATTAAAATTTTTTAAAGAAGATATCAAATAGGGGGCCATTAGATTATAGGTTTTGATTAACTTTTGCTACATAAAAAAAAAAAAAAAATGCCAAAACTTACTGGTTTAAAACTACTAATTTAATTAGTTCAGGAGTTGCTGAATGAATGAGCTCAGGCTGCTACTGCTGATTTCTACAGGGTCTCCCATGCATGCGTGGGCAGCTGGTGGTTGGCTGGTGACTGGTAATGCAGGATGGACTCATTCACATGTCCAGTAGTTTCTGCAGTCAGATGGAAGACTCCTCCAGTATACCAGTTTGGGTTCATTTACATGGTGTTCTCAAGGTTCCAAGTGCAGCAAGAGTGGACAAGTCCTAATGCAAAACTACTTTTCCAGTCTCTGCTTGATATATTTGATATTATTCCATGAGCCAAGGCTAGTTGCAAAACAAAGTGGAGAAACAGATGCCATACTTTGATTAGAGGAGCTCCAGATTCACCTTGCAAAGTGAGAATGGGAAAAATACATGGCCATGTTTTTCAATGTACCAGAATATATAAGCAGTGAGCAAAGATGTAGTTGTGGTGGGTTAGAGTTTGTGTTGAAAACCAGTGGAGAAATATGGTCAAGTGTCCTTGAGTGAGATATTGGAGGGATTTTATCAAGGGAAAGAGGAGGTGTTTAATTAGCATTTTATGAATATTAACCTAAAAGTTGAGTTGACCGTATCTTGGAAGAGAGAGAATAGAGGAAAACACTCCATGTTTGTGAAAGTAGCTAACAGTGGTGCACACAATCACTGGCAAATCCCAAATATTTATTTTACAGAAAGGAAAGTTAAGGGGATCAGTGAGTAGAGAGAGTTGTGAATAGATTTTGAGGTTGGTTGGTTTGTTTTGAATGAGAGTAAGTAGATGAGATCCTCTGAAAGAGAGCTCATGTTGGAAAGAGGTAGCTGACAACTCGTTTTCATATCTTAATCTGAATCTAGATGTAAGATAATAAGGACATGACCTGTGTTAATGGCATGTTTTTTTTTGTTTGTTTGTTTTTTTTTTTTTTTTTTGACTGCCAGGTGTGATAAGTAATTTAGAATAAATTATTGGGTTACTCTGATTATTGATGAATTTGTGGATTAAGGGCAAAAGTAAAAGGAAATAAAAATGGTAACTTTAAGGTTTCAATTCTTGGTGAAAAGAAGACTTGTAATATGTTAACAGATGTAGAGAAGGAAGAATCCAGTCTGGGGTACAGTTTTGTTTGAACACATTAATTTAAGTAGATGGCCTTTTATTCCATTAATCATGTTCAATACAACATGGAATATGTGGGTGCAAAGCTTGAGACAGGGCCAGGAATATATGAATAAACATATATTCAGTTCATCTTCCAGATAGAGGTGATCAGAAAGTGTAATAATTGGATGAATTGTCTGAGACAGCATATACAGAGAAAAACACAGGGTGGTTTTTGACATGAACCTTAAAGGATGATCATTAGGGGAACTAGAAGAGTAAAGAAATCAGAAAAATATAAAGAGCAGAGAAAAGAGTGATTAAAGATTTGGGAGTTGGGGGAGATAATATAATATCAGAGAGCACAAATTAAGAAACCATTTCAAAACAATTTTCTGGGGCTTTTTTTTTTTTTTTTTATCGGGAGTATTTGAAAGCAGAAGTTAAATTGTGTTGTTTCACAGGACCAACAATAACAAACAAAAGAGGCTGGCATGAGGTTGTCAGCAATGCTAATGAGCAGTCTAGAAAGACGAGGAAAATGACAGTAATAATTGCAGTAGAAGATAATTAAGGCCAAACTCCCAGTTGCCAGAATCTTCTTGCATCAAGGGCAAGATTGAACCATGAAACCCTCTGTGTTTTGGCTTATCAACCAGGCTCACCATTGCACTATTTGATATAAAGCACTGGACATTTGAAGATTGAAGTTAAGAAAGTTATGTGACCTTGGCAGATACAGTGTGAAGAGTCAACATTTTCCTCATTAATTTTTCTCACTTTCTGCTTTTAAAAATGATGCACAAGTTTATTTCCTGTGTTGGCTATGTGTCCAGTGTTTGCTCTGCCGTTTGTTGATTATAAATTATAAAGTTAGGGGAAACAAACAGATGTCCTTGTTGCATTGTGGTCATTGTGAATAGGGTTGCCTACAGTTGTGCAGCATAAAATGTATGACCATTTGCAGCAGCTTAGGGTGGAAGGGAATCATTCTGAATGACTTATACTCCAATGTGGGGAAAAGACAGATGGAACGAAAAAAACAAACACATCGGCATTGTATTTTTTCCTAAATATTTGTTTTGAAAGATAAGGCAAAAGGAATCAGTGACTGAAGAGACTTGTAATGAGATTTTGAGAAGTTTTTAGTTGGATGAGAGTATAAGTAGACGAGATCACCTCAAAGAGAGCTCATGTTGGGGAGAGGTAGATGACAAGGTGGGAAACCAAATATATAGGTCTCCCAAATGCCAGAATATTCAGCTTGGATATCATCAATAGGCTGCATAGAAACTTGAGAGACAGTAACATCTTCAGGAGAATTTAGAAGAGTGAAGGGAAGCAGTTAGGGGATGCTTCTGGGAAAAATAATTACCTTTTGTTTTTAATCTTAAGAGTTATGTACAGGTAAAATAGCATCAACTTATCTGATCTGCTTAGCCAAGGTAAATACCCTGAGATGAAGTAAATCTGTGTTGTATGTCCTTCAGATTTATTTTGCAATTTATTTCTGGATTACCTGGGACATTTTTATAAATTGAGTATTATTCACATGAATTCTGATTTTTCATTCTGGTAATGTAAGAAAACTTAAGTACCCATATTGTATAAAACTCAACTATTATTTAAAATGGAATTTATACTGATTAATGCCAAGAATGTTGTCTTAGTATGTTCTTATTTTCTACTTAAAATTAAGTGATATAAGTTAAGTACGTCAAATTTTTCCTGGTTTGTTTAATTTGAGAAGCCAAGTTGTCTTTGAATTGATATGAGCATATCAATGGCTAATCAGTTTAAATAGCAATCATTACACAATATATTTATGGGAACTTAATTATTGTACAGTAGTGCCATGTCAAGTGTGAAAAAGCATTAAAATATACTAGGATGTGTCAACAGGCAATGTCAGAAAATGCAGTGGACTAAGAACCCATTAAACTTTATATTTTTAACCACTTGGACAGATCATCAAATCTCAGTGATAACTTGCAAAATATGCAAATTTGTAATATTGCACTTCCAAGCAAGCCATGACACATTCTTGGCCTATTTGCACATTCACTGTATTCAACATGACTTACCATCAGGGTTGCTGTTGTCGAGTGCAGATTCTAGAGCCTCTCGACTGAAATTCTGGTGATGATATGGACAGGTGGTAAAAACTACATTGTCTATTTAAGCAATATCATCTAGAGCTATCTTACTTCATTGCAATGTTTTATACTTTATAACACAGCTTAGTTCATTGGGCAAGCTTATCTTAGAAAACAGACAAGCTTCATGCATGAAAGAATGGAAAGGCCAATTTTAATGCAAAGTTTCAGAACTTAAGAGTTCTTAGCATTGCCAGGATAGATTGGATCTGAGTTAGCAGCTGAAGTGGTGGCTCTGTGGGCAATGAGGGAAAGAAGGAAATGCCTATGGAGGTATGGGAGTAATGCAAGTGTTACAGTCTCGCCAATGCACCACAATGTAGCAGTCTCACCTTGTGAGGTGTCACCTGGAGGTCTTTATCTCACAACCAAGAGAAATAAGGAGTATGGACACAGAGGGTGAGGCTGGAGTGAAAGTTTAATAGGCGAAAGAAGAAAGGTCCCTGTAGCAGAGGGGGCCTGAATGGGTTGCCATTTTTAGAGATGAATGCAGAGGCTTTTATAAGAAACCAGTGAGGGTTGGGTGTCTCATTTGCATAAGGCACAAATTTCTGGTAGCTCCACCCCATCCTCGTAGTGTGCATGCGGACTCTTAGCTTGAGTTACTCCATGTTGCTTTGTTCCCCTTGCTGCGCATGTGTTAGGGAACAAAATTTTCCATTTCAGGAATGTCTGGGCAAATCACCTGTGTAGGCTTGATCTGTGTGGCTGTGACTATGTCTTAGGCAAGTGCCTCTGCAATTTCCCTTATCTGTACCTGCCGCCTGATATTTTAGGCTGTTTGTTTGAAAGAATTCGACCAAGGACCCACCCTAACTGCCTTCCTGTCAAATTTCTTCCTTTCTCCTCTCTCACAAGGTGCCCGCTTCAGAGTTCTGAAATAAATTTATAATCAGAAATAAAAAACATATTGATGGTAGGACGTCAAAACTTAGGGATGTTTTTATAACTGTCAGTTCTATCCATCTCTCACTATGTCTGATATAAGCACATATATGCTATGTCCTCACTTACACTCACACACACACACACACACACACACACACACACACCCTCTTTCCTTTCATGGTTAGAGACTATAAAATAAACATTATTCTACCCTTATCTTTTCACCACCCCTCTCCCCAAATTATTCGGCTAACCTTTTATTACAAACTATTCTAAAAGCTAGATGGGAGAGAACATTTTCTGCTGTTAAATGGAATCATTGTCTCCTATTTTCAAGCGAAGGTAGAGGAGAAAATAAGTGCAGTCTGTTGCTTAAGTCATTTTATTCTGACAGTCTCCGAACCTTATTGATAAGATCTTGAGGGCTGTATTTTTTGCATCTGTTCTTTCCATAGTTTCTATAAGAGACACAATATTTCTGTATATTTCTACCTTAATTAAAATGGGGCTTTAAAAATGAGAGAGGAATGAGGAAAAAGTAAAAGTAAAACTTCATTTTAATAAGAGAATAAATAAAAAGAGAGAGAAAGATAAATCGACTTGTCCAGAGAAGCAAAAATCAGAACACATGGTGACTGGGAAAGCCAAAAAGAAAGAAAATATGAAGGTTTGCAAGCTTTGGCCAAAAGCTACAAGACCAGTCTAACTGATACAGGTTTTTTGGTTTTCAAGTCTCAATTGCTCCTACATTGACTCAGAAGCTTCCTTATCCTTTTTTCATTCTCCTAAAGGAAAAAAACAACTTTTTGATGGATTGATTGCTGTGATAATTGCATCCCAAATGCAAAGCCCTCTTTTCCCAAGTTAGAGGGAAGTAGGTCCATGGTCATGCAAATGACTTGGGGATAGCTGGCTCCTAGTCAAAGCTATTTCGGGTCGACTAAACTCCCCCAGTCTCCTGAAAACATAGAATTTACACCATCTCCTCTCTACATGCATTTCTTTGATTAAAGATGCACAATTCTGTGTCTATGTGCTCACATGACCCATAACCTAGGAGTTTTACTTATAACAGATTCCCTCCTTGATTCTAAAATATTTCTAAGATTCAGGCTTATAGAAACATTGTCAGAGAGAAGACACATTAGTTAATTCTACTAAACTACTTACAACAAATAGGAAAGGAGTGGTGAGAGAATACAATCACACTAGTCCAGCAGTGCAAAGGGTCTTGCCTTTAGTGTTACCAGCTAAACATGAAACTGATGATATCTCACATCTATAATTTTTTTCATCATATAGACACAATATAATATCCGTATGAATATTACTGTTGAAAAATGTGATTAAATAGGTAAAGAGAAAAGCATTTGACTAAGTTCAAAGAAAATATGTTCTGGAAACTGGAGGATAAGTAATATTTCCTTTAATATTTTATATAGGAAATGTAAGAAAAGAGCTGACGCAGCTAGATATTGAAAGCTGTTGACAAAGGAGTTCTGAATTGTCCATGCTAAATACCTAATAAATCAGATTTCATAGAAAATTATTTTTTCCCTCTACCCTAATAATCTGGATTTTTGTGCTTTGTCCTTTTAACAAAATAAGACTTCCATCCAAAGGGAAACAAGCTGACCTGAAATTTTTAGGTTCATTGGAATCGATCTCTGAAAGGAGCTACACTGTCTCTCAGACCAAAAGTAGAACATAAAACTCATGCTGGCTCATTAAAACCCTAGATGTTTCAAGCCCCATCTGTAATGATGACAAGTAGTAATCAATGTGATTGCAATGTGCACTTAATGCTTTTGCATGTGGCATGGTTTGGAGACATTGGAAATACTTTAAGATCGTTTTGAACTGTAAGATTTCAGACTATATCCCTGTTTCTATTACACAATGTAATTGAAATGGGTGATGATCTAGGTAGGAGAGGAGAAGCTAGCTATGTGACTTTTCCCCCCATTGTGGGCTTTTTGGGTTTCAGCAGCCCAACACTCTCAGTCCCTAATGTGATTCCCAAAGATACTGAACGTAAGTCACACCACTATCTAGTGTTAACACCTGGAGATGATACAACCAGAAAATGTTTCCTTTTGGGAAGCTTCTGAGGATCCCAATTACTCTGAATCAAGAGAGAAGTCAGTCAGGCTTGAAGTAAGGGGCTTGCATTTAAAATCAGCAGAGAAGGAAAAGTGTGATGAACAGATAAAATGTCTTGGCTTGTCAGAGCTGCTGAAAACTATTACTGTCAAACTTACCACCTCCTTTCAGCCCCTCCTTTTCTTTTATGGTATCTACAGGAAATGCAATCAGATCCATTCCTCCTCATCTTCCTGCAAGAGCATGAGGTCGTTTATTGACATTCTCTTAATTTCACCTCAAGAAGTTATTTTTCAGGACAGGATCCTAAGGAAGCCCCTGCATCTCTCTTCATTCTGAATTAAAACTCAGGAGGTGCTTCTGAGGGAGCAGAAAAGAAGAAATGCCTACAGCTGTGTTTGCTGCCAAAAGACTTAATGAAAGATTGCAGGAGCCACAGCCTCTTTAATTGAGTTTCAGCTTATTTCACACATGGGAGTCCAGTTGTCACAAGGGAATTATAAACAGATGCATTGCCCTTCATGGCTCTGGAGGCCACTGAAGTGGAGGATGAGAAGAGCATTATTCACAAAGATCGTCCATGCCTCCTTAGCAAGGGTCAGATGGCTGGAGTCCTTGAGCACGAAGTTACATTTCTAGGATGTTTTTGACAGTCTAGCCAGTCAAATACTGTTCATTCTTTAAACATTTCCCCCTAGCAGTTGTAATAAGAAAATGTATAGATATGCTGAGTAAATAATTTAATCCTTACCTTCTAAAACCAGCGATCCATCTGGATTCATAAGAGACTTTGATCTCTTTGGACAAGTAGTTTATTATTGATTATGTTTTATGGCTTTGTAAAATAATTTTTAAATGTTTAATTATGATAAAAAAAATAACATAGAATTTACCATTGTAACCATTTTTAAGCATATAGTTCAGTAGTGTTAAGTATATTCGTATTACTGTGCAACAAATATCCAGAACTTCTTCATCTTACAAGACCGAAACTTCATATCCATTAAACAATAACTCTCTTTTTCCTTCTGCCCCTATCTCCTGGCTACTTTCTGTTTTTATGAATTTGATTGCTTTAAATATCTCATGCAAGTAGAATCATACAGTATTTTTCTATGTTCTGTGATAGTACTTAACTAGTTGATAATTAACTAACACTTACCTAACACTAATTCCACAAAGATTGAGTGTTTACATTCTAACTACTAGAGCAAATAAGTTTCAGCCCTTACGAAACTGGCAATCTAGTGGAGAAAATTGATATTTGACCAGTGACTACAATGCAATGTAATATACACTATAATAACATGCACATGTAGTAATATCACTTTGATTAATCATCTTAATTTTATCACTAAAATTCTCTTCACTCATGTTTCTGATACCACATCAGAAATTTTTATTTCCATGTTCTTGCCACAGGTCTTACACCCTGAAATTTAATATCATATTTAAATGCTTGTATTTAAAAATGTAAAGTTTACTTTTTGTTTTCCACACTTTGTGCATTGATTTGTAGTATCTTAAGTCATAAGTGTTGTCACTTTTTATTTTTAAAGAATCTTATGAAAAGTCTCCTTTCCATCCTTTTTTTCTCCTTTATCTGTCAGTTCTGTGGTTCTCTGGTATTTTGTAAACATTCTTCTTCATTCTTATGAGATTTCAGTATAAAGCTCACTCAGTCATATCCAGAGGACTTCTGTCAGGCATTCTTACCAACTCTGTGAGATGCATTATTTCAAAAATCCATATTTTTGGTATTAAAAGCTGCTGATTGATATTTTAAACACCCACATAATAATCTTCACTTCGAATATCTGCATTCAAAAATCTTTTCCAAAACAATAATCTTTAAATTTCGATAAAAATTATACTTGCACTTTTACAATTTCTACTCAGGTTTTCAAAAAATAAAAAAATTGGAGTTCTTTAATGGACTCTAAATATCATTGCCATCAATGCTCCCATTTTGAAAATAAGAAAAATAAAGACTGGAAATAGCAAATGATTTGTCCAAGGTCAAGTCATTAAATATGCATTTTAGAGGTTTTTTTTCTGGCTCAACTATTTTTTCTCATTTGAATCAACAGAAGTGGGTAGCAAATGGAGAGTTTGATGAGTCTTGGGAGGCACAGCATCACCTTCGGATAAATGCTCTGGGAAAATAACAAACCTCTCAATCAGCCTTGTCAATCTACATAAAATACACTTCTACAAGTGACTGTCCTCATATCTTTCTTCTAAGGTCTGTAATAAGATGCCTTGAATTTATTAGTGCCTATAAATTCTTCCTTATATAATGTGGCTCATGGGAAGTAGCTGCTTCTGTAACTACTATGGGAAGAGACACATAATAGCTTTATGTTAGATGAGACAGATTTTTTTTTCTCACTATTGTCTGTGTCATGTCCTTCCTCTAAAACACTCTAAATCTCCTTTACACATTCATGCTTTCATTCCACAAGTGATCATTGAGCTCCTAATGCATTCCAGACACTTTGTTTGGCACTGAACATAAAATAGTGAATAAGATAGACTTGGTCTCTGCCTTCAAGTCTCTGCTTTCAAAAGAGTCTAACACGACTATTATTTGTCTTTTCTACCTGTATTGTTTCTTGTAGGTAGCCTATGAATACTTTTTTTTTTTTTTTTAAATAAGTAAGAGGGTAGAGAAATATTCCTCATGCTTTTTCCCTATGCCCTCACATAGAAAGGACAGCTCATGCAAGAAAACTAATTACAGGCATGAACCACTGTGCCCAGCCTCAAGATCAGAAATTGAACTAAAGTTCTCTGTTAGCTCATGCCTGTAATCCCAGCACTTCGGGAAGGCGAGGTGGGGAGATCACCTGAGGTCAAGAGTTTGAGACCAGCCTGGCCAACGTGGCGAAACCCCGACTCTACAAAACTTTTTTAACAATAGAAAAGAAAAAGTTTTCTATTGTTAAAATTACCAGCATGAAGGTCAACTAACTGTTTTTTGTTTGTTTGTTTGTTTTCCTGGGGGTGAGGAGAGGAGTTCCCTTCTCATGCTTGTTCATTTGTGGACTGCTTATGTGTTCAATAGTCCATAAATTATTAACATGATCTGTAGGTAATATGTCAATCTAGCCAACTACTATGTATCCATTGTTTCTAAAACAGGCCTGGAACTTGGCAAATATTTAATAAATACCATAGAATAAGTGAAAAAAATGAATGAATGAACTTCAGGAAAATACTGGTTGTATGCAGACTGGTCATTTTTCTTTTTCATTCCTCATTTCTAGAAACTGCCCATTAACCTGAAAAGGCTTAGTAATAAGATTTAATTTCCATGAACCTTGCTATAATTATAGCCTTGTTAAGGAAAATGGTTGTGAAGAGTCTTTCTGAAAAATTCAGTAATGTTTCTCCTACATTCTAGTACTTTCTTTTCTACTAACCTTCTTTTCCCTAGGCAACTGCCATCCTCCGAATCCTAACATGTGCCCAACCTGATGGAACCCACCTGGAGGCGTCTCAGCAAAGCTTGCTTTAGGGCAGGGGCTGGAATGGGGGCTGTTATTATTACAAAGCGAAGTTTGCTTTTGTATAGCTGCCACCCGCAGTCGAGTACATATTCTCACTTTGTGCTTCATTTCTCTGCCTGGATGATGGACTAGTTTAGAGAGGCCATGAGGAAATGAAGAAAGAAAGATATTGGATTAATTTTTTTTCATTTAGTAATTACTGCACTGCAGCAAACAGAACTGGGTCTGAGTGAATGTTGACATCTAATTTTCAGGTTTTGAATTGCTTGGAGAAAAAGCAGATCTCACTATTTTCATCTACTAACTTTTCACTGTGAGGTAATTATGCAGAACAGAGTATGGTCTTGGGCAGTGTTTAACACAGGAAGGTAATAACTAGACAGAAAATGGACCTTTGCTTTTACAATCGGAATAATTAAAGGTTCATAATCTTGGAGAAGCAATGGTGATGTTGTTTAACAGACATATACTTGAAGGGAATTGCCTGCTCGAAAGGCACACATTTTACCACTCTAGGGCATTCATAAACTGGCAACATAGTTTGGAAGCAAAACCTCTCTTATCTAACTCTTTGTCCCATTGTTGGAGGTACATTTCCATCTCCCTGAGCAACACTATGCTTTGTGAGCATTTTGTGGATTATGTGTTGTTATTTCACGTGTATGTTTTTCTCAGGTTCCAAATGAATGAAAATATTGGGAAAATGGAAATCTAAATGAAACGTAGCGTGGAGTCATGGAGCTGATGTTTTAGGGCTGGGAAAACTTTCGATGATCGCATTTTAATTTCCTTTTTATGCATTGCAAAGTATTATGCAAAATGTACAATATGAAGGGACAGTCCCCACAATACTGCCAAAACTGAAGACAGCAGCCACAAATCCATCTGTCTTCAGGATCACCATCACTTCAAACTGGCTACAAGTTCAGGGATGTCTATGGATGACCATTATCAAGTTTGGTAACTTAACAAGAATAATTCATGGAACTCAGGAAAGTGCTGTATTTATGACTGCAGCTTTATTATACTGAAATAACGTAACTTAGAACAACCCAAAGGAAAAGATGCTGGGAGGGCTCAAAATGCAAACATAGGGCAGAATCTGGGAGGATTCAAAATGCAAAGTTTATATCGTCCTCAGGAACATATTTTCTTCCCAGCACTGATGTGTAACAATGTGCAAGGAATATTATCAAACACGGAAATTCACCTGAGCTTTGGTTTCCACAGTTTTTGGGGGGTGGGGGGTGGTTATTACATAGGCATGATTATTTGAATTATTGCCTATGTGAGTGAACTCAGTCCCTAGCCTCCCACCCCCATGCCCTGAACGCCAACCCTTTAATCATGTGACTGGTCTTTCTGACATGGTCAGATCTCAGCTTGAGTCATCTGATTAGTATAACGTTTCTAGGGCTCATCTATGAGTTGCCATGTTAGCATAAAGTGTTGGGTATGACTGAGGGGCCCACCATCAATAACAAAGACACACCTATCTTTCAGGAAATTACAAGGGTTTAGAGGCTGCCTCCTAAGAGCAAGGGTAATGAATAGATTTCTATTTTAGATGAGGCCAAATTTCTTACTACATACATGCAAGCCCAGATTGCTACTTTGCTTTAAGGAATTCAAGTAAGTTGGAGGAAAGAACTGGATCTCGGGGAAATACCTCCTGGCTCCTTGTCCAGAATTATTTTTCCCTTCTGCCCAAAATTGTAACTAGGATGTGAGATGTACTCCATGTCAGCTGTTACAGGAAAATATCCTGAAAAATACAAAATTTATAAGGCAATGATAGGATGATCCTTGATTTTAGACCTGTCAGACTTAATTTGCATACAATGACCACATCCAGATTTGAGTGGGAGACTGATAATCAAGACAAATCTATTAGTAAAGAGACAGGGGTGATGAGTGGAGAAATAGAAGATAGGTGGGTTTGGGAACTCAAGAACAACACAAGATTGGGCGGAAGATTTAAAAAGGGATAGCACAGGAAATTAAAGAAGATTTAGCTGTAATGAACCTAAGAGGATTTTGAGCAAGTGTAATTGAAGATGACATGATAGTTAAGTAACTGGATAGAAGACTTCAGAATTTTGGAATAGTTCAATAAGAAGTTTCGTCATCTTGTGTCTTTATTCATTTAATGTAGGCAATGGGTAATCTTAGAAATCCTTGCATCAAAGTAGATTATCTTTCATCCTAGTAGGTTACTGTAAAAGTGCATATATTTCATGCCATATTTTGTGTAAGAAAAAAGGGCAAATAAGAAAACATGCACACATCTGCTTATTTTTACAAAAGAGATATAGTAGATATAAACTGAACAACCAAAGACATTGTTTATAAGGCACTGGAAGGAGGAACAAAATGGAAGGGATAAAGGAGAAAGAGATACTTCTTTGACTATAATTTTTGGTATAGTTTTAACTTTTGGAAACTTATATTCTACATATTCAAAAATAAAAATTAAATAAGAATAGGAAGTGACTAGCTACAAACAAACAATTTCCACTGTTTTTTAAAATGAATGGCATAAGGACATTTAGAAGAAAAAAAAAGCAATAATGTAAGTGCTTTACGATTATTAAATAATTATCAAGTTGTAATTTACATATAATAAAATTATTTTCCCTTATTCATTTTATTTAGTTCATGTGGAATTTACTTTATACAACATTTGTAAGGGAGATAGAAAATAGATGAAAAGAAGTGGCAATAACAAGTCATTCTGTAAGACATACCAACAAAATGACATGTTAAAGTTTGCCTTTAAATTTTTTGTGGTGTATCAAAAAATACTATTTGTCCTAGATTTCTCAGGGCAGTGATTGTTTCAAATAGTTTATTAAATGGTAAGTGTATTTTTTCTATGTTTAGACTTGAAAAATATGATTGCCATAAGCATACTTTTATTCATTTAATAATAAAATGAGTTGTTTAGGGAACCATGATTTGTGAATGGCAGATTTTCTGCAAGTGTTGGTTTAGTCAGCATGAGCTGTCATAACAAAATTCCATAAACTGGGTGGCTAAAACAACAGACATTTATTTCTCACAGGTTTGGTGTCTTTGAAATCTAAGATTAAGGTGCCTGCTGATTTGGTTCCTGGTGAGGGTCCCCTTCCTGGCTTGCAGGCGGCCATCTTCTTGTGGTGTCCTCACATGTCAGGGATCGAGAAAGGTTGAGAACAAGTTCTCTGCTCTCCCACAATGGCACTAATCCTATTATGAGGATTCCACCCTCATGACTTCTTCTAAACCTAATTAATCTCAAAACTCCCATCTTCTAATACAATCACATTTGGGTTTGGGGCTTCAGCATATGAATTGTGGGGACACTCACATTTAGTTCATAACAAGTGTCTACAACTATGTATTAAATACAGGCTTTTGACTGATATCCTCAATCTAAAAGGAAAAACTGCAAACTAATTCTTTTTATGTTGTCTAGCTTTTTGTTTTTGATAGGAATATGAGTATAACAATTTTAAAAGTACTTTGTGTGCATTATAGGACTGAGCAAATAAATATTAATAAATGTGATGATGTTGAAAACCATCGTTTTTCTGTGAAGAAAGGGAAGTTGGAATAAAGGAAGGCAAAGAAGAGCACTATGGGGTTATGTTGGAAAGGGAGATATCAATAGAAATATATATTTCTGTGTCCACCGAAAGGGCAAGACACAATAACATCATTAGGAAGAATGAGTATACTTGACGCACAGATGTTGGTTTCTAAGTGTCATTCTTCACTAAATGAAACCAGAGATAATTGAAGATATGATTAATACCAGGACTTGGGCAGAGGAGGTGAAGCAGGATATTTCCCTGACCCCTTCTTAAGACTTGTCATGGGGGTGCCTTGTTTACTCAGCCCACTGCTCTCAACTCCTCCAGGGAGGGTGCAGGTGAGTGAATGAGTGCAGGAATGGGAATGAATGAGCACTGGAATCAGCCAGCTGCTTTGATGCCGGTGGGATCAAACTCCATTCACTTAGGCCTGCTGCCTTCCTCCCCTCATGAGATGGAGCATTCAGGTGAATGGGTGCAGGAACTGGAGCATCTGCTTTTGGCCACCGGCAGTAGCAAACTTTGTGCAAGCCCTGTGGCAGCATCCAGGCAGAGGTGCCTGCGACTCCTGAGGTCCCGGAGAGCATGTTATGGTGCTCTTTTAGCGCTGCCTTCCATGAACCGCTTAAGTGTTAACAGCTCAGTGGGCCTTCTGCTTTTCTGTGTGAGACAGCTGCCCTCCACGAGTGAAGGCAAAGGGCCAGGGGCCAGTGTAACAGCCTTTTGTATCCACATTCGTGGCTCCCAAGCTCTTGCCTGGCATCCAGGGAAAATGAGGGCTTGGGAACGAATTGACGAATGGTTAAATGAGGGGGATTTTATTGTTGATAACACTGACTCTCAGAGGGAAGGGGAGCTGAAAAGTGGATGGGGCAGGTAGGTAATCTTCCCCTGAAGTCCAGCCTTCTCCAGCTGGATTCTTCTTCGAAGTTACACTGGAAAGCTGTCCCTCTGAAGTCAAGCTGCTGCTTGTTTCCAATGTCTAGCTATCGTCCCACCTACTGGCTGAGTCTGGGGTATTTATAGGCACAGGATGGGGGTGGGGTGGCATCAGGAGTGGTTTAGGAGAAGACAACATTCAAGTGGGAAAACAGAAAAATAAGTTCTCACTTTGGCCGACAGTTTCAGGCTTTTTGGCTTGAGGGTGGGGTTTTGTTGGGGTCCTGTTGTGTCTGGAATTTGTTCCTTCTGGTGGGTTCATGGTCTCGCTGACTTCAAGAATGGAGCCACAGACCTTTGCAGTGGGTGTTACAACTCTTAAAGATGGCATGGACCCAAAGAGTGAGAAGCAGCAAGATTTATTGTGAAAAGTGAAAGAACAAAGCTTCCACAGCATGAAAGGGGACCAGAGGGGGTTACCGCTGCTAGCTGGGGTTGCCAGCTTTTTATTCCCTTATTTATCCCTACCCATGTCATGCTGATTGATCTACTTTACAGAGTGCTGATTGGTCAATTTTATAGAGTGCTGATTGTTCCATTTTACAAACCTCTAGCTATCTACAGAGCGCTGATTGGTGCGTTTTTACAGAGCACTGATTGGTGCATTTCACAAACCTCTCGCTAGCTACAGAGTGCTGATTGGTGTGTTCTTACAGAGAACTGATTGGGGCATTTTACAAACCTATAGCTAGCTACAGAGCACTGATTGTTGCGTTTTTACAGAGTAATGATTGGTGCATTTTACAAACCTCTTGTAAGACAGAAAAGTTCTCCAAGTCTCCACTTGACCCAGGGAGTCCATCTGGCGTCACCTCTCACTGTCTTTTTCTACCTAGAATTTCTCTGCCCCTGTTTCTATCAGAAGTATGAGTCTGGAACAGCTTATTGTTCAGGAAGTGCTGAAAACAAAAACAGAAAGAAAAAAACCCCAAACAAAAATCCCAAAGAGGTGTATTAAAAGGACACAGAAGCCAGCTTGCATTCATCTAGGTAATATCTGCATCAAAATTTAAGGAGTATAATGGGTTAAAACACAGTAACAGGAGTTCATGAGTGCATACTGATAAACGATAAACAAATAAATGGGGAATAGGGGAAGGCTTTTCCTAACAGTAGACTGCCAACTGATAAATGTGAAAAGAATAGTGGAATTGGAAAAACATCATTTTGCAACCATCACAGAACAAATTGCTATAGGCAAGAATCACTCATAGATACTAAGTCTAGGAATAAAAATTTGGTGAGAAACAGTGTATTTGTATAATTTAAACTATTTCCCCCAAGATTGCTTATTAGCTGCAAAGGGGGGAAGTAGTTACTATACAGTGCAGAAACTGGACAACACTTTGACCTGGGAATCCAAATTAACATCACTAATAACTGGGAGATCAATAAGATGCCTTCATATGTAATACCATAGAAAGAACATATCACTTATGTCATATTCCACCTGGGCATATATTACCTGAATAGAATTAAAAGGAAACATCAGATGTGACAACTAAATGCAATGAATGACCATGAACTGCTGGATCTTATACTGAAGGGAGAAAATGCTATGAAGGGCAGACCTGGGTCATTTGACAAAATTGGTAGATAAGATGTAAATTAGACAATCATTGTATCAAGGTTAAATTTTTGAATTTGAAACGTACATATGTGTAAGTATATATATTTAGTATTATAATATGTATTTTAATATTAAATTATATAATTTAATGACAAAAAGAACAAAGGTAGCAAAATAATACAAATTGGTGAAACTGGGAAAGGATATACAGAAGTCCTCTACACTAATTGAGCAACCATTACAAATTTGAAATTATTTCAAAATTAGAATTTAAGAAATGATGGACTGACTTTATGAGTTCTTTACTATACAAGAGAATGTCCCAGGAAAATAAAGAAAGGGCAACATTTCCAAGGAATGAGTCCTTAAATTCTTGTCTTGCAGCAAGGTAGATGGAGATTTCTTATTTCATTACTTTAAAGATCCCTGTTTGGACGAACCTCTGAAATCTCTTATTTTCACATTAGATCAGCTGCCCTTTGTATTTCTTGTCTCTCAATTCCTTTTTTGCCTTTTAGCACAGTGATTTGTGGGCATGTGTGTGCTTCCCAATTTTTTTTCTTTTTTTTCTTTTTTTTTTAATACTTTAAGTTCTAGGGTACATGTGCACGATGTGCAGGTTTATTGCATATGTATACATGTGCCATGTTGGTGTGCTGCACCCATTAACTCGTCATTTGCATTATGTATATCTCCTAATGCTACCCCTCCCGCCTACCCCCTCCCCACAATAGGCTCCGGTGTGTGATGTTCCCCTTCCTGTGTCCAAGTGATCTCATTGTTAAATTCCCACCTATGAGTGAGAACACGTGGTGTTTGGTTTTCTGTTCTTGTGATAGTTTGCTGAGAATGATGATTTCCAGCTGCATCCGTATCCCTACAAAGGACACAAACTCATCATTTTTCATGGCTGCATAGTATTCCACGGTGTATATGTGCCACATTTTCTTAAACCAGTCTGTCACTGATGGACATTTGGATTGATTCCAAGTCTTTTCTATTGTGAACAGTGCTGCAATAAACATATGTGTGCATGTGTCTTTATAGCAGCATGATTTATAATCCTCTGGGTAGATACCCAGTAATGGGATGGCTGGGTCAAAGGGTATTTCTAGTTCTAGATCCTTGAGGAATCACCACAATGTTTTCCACAATGGTTGAACTAGTTTACAGTCCCACCAACAGTGTAAAAGTGTTCCTATTTCTCCACATCCTCTCGAGCACCTGTTGTTTCCTGATTTTTTAATGATTGCCATTCTAACTGGTGTGAAATGGTATCTCATTGTGGTTTTGGTTTGTATTTCTCTGATGGCAAGTGATGATGAGCATTTTTTCATGTGTCTGTGGCTGTATGAATGTCTTCTTTTCAGAAGTGTCTGTTTATATACTTTGCCCACTTTTTGATGGGGTTGTTTGTTTTATTCTTCTAAAGTTGTTTGAATTCTTTGTAGGTTCTGCATATTAGCCCTTTGTCAGATAAGTAGATTGTAAAACTTTTCTCCCATTCTGTAGGTTGCCTGTTCACTCTGATGGTAGTTTCTTTTGCTGTGCAGAAGCTCTTTAGTTTAATTAGATCCCATTTGTCAATTTTGGCTTTTGTTGCCATTGCTTTTGGTGTTTTAGATATGAAGTCCTTGCCCATGCCTATGTCCTGAATGGTATTACCTAGGTTTTCTCCTAGGGTTTTTGTGGTTTTAGGTCTAACATTTAAGTCTCTAATCCATCTTGAATTAATTTTCGTATAAGGAGTAAGGAAGGGATCCAGTTTCAGCTTTCCACGTATGGCTAGCCAATTTTCCCAGTACCATTTATTAAATAGGGAATCCTTTCCCCATTTCTTGTTTTTGTCAGGTTTGTCAAAGATCAGATGGCTGTAGATGTGTGGTATTATATGTGAGGGCTCTGTTCTGTTCTATTGGTCTATATCTCTGTTTTGGTACCAGTACCATGCTGTTTTGGTTACTGTAGCCTTGTAGTATAGTTTGAAGTCAGGTAGCGTGATGCCTCCAGCTTTGTTCTTTTGGTTTAGGATTGTCTTGGCAATGCAGGGTATTTTTTGGTTCCATATGAGCTTTAAAGCAGTTTTTTTCCAATTCTGTGAAGAAAGTCATTGGTAGCTTAATGGGGATGGCATTGAATCTATAAATTACCTTGGGCAGTATGGCCACTTTCACAATATTGATTCTTCCTATCCATGAGCATGGTATGTTCTTCCACTTGTTTGTGTCCTCTTTTATTTCACTGAGCAGTGGTTTGTAGTTCTCCTTAAAGAGGTCCTTTACATCCCTTGTAAATTGGATTCCTAGGTATTTTATTCTCTTTGAAGCTATTGTGAATGGAAGTTCATTCATGATTTGGCTCTCTGTCTGTTACTGGTGTATAAGAATGCTTGTGATTTTTGCACATGGATTTTTGTATCCTGAGACTTTGCTGAAGTTGCTTATCAGCTGAAGGAGATTTTGGGCAGAGAAGATGGGGTTTTCTAAGTATACAATCATGTCATCTGCAAACAGGGACAATTTGACTTCTTCTTTTCCTAACTGAATACCCTTGATTTCTTTCCCTTGCCTGATTGCCCTAGCCAGAACTTCCAACACTCTGTTGAATAGGAGTGGTGAGAGAGGGCATCCCTGTCTTGTGCCAGTTTTCAAAGGGAATGCTTCCAGTTTTTGCCCATTCAGTATGATATTGACTGTGGATTTGTCATAAATAGCTCTTATTATTTTGAGATACATTCCATCAATACCAAATTTATTGAGAGTTTTTAGCATGAAGGGCTGTTGAATTTTGTCAAAGGCCTTTTCTGCATCTATTGAGATAATCAGGTGGTTTTTGTCTTTGGTTCTGTTTATATGCTGGATTACATTTATTGATTTGTGTATGTTGAACTAGCCTTGCATCCCAGGGATGAAGCCCGCTTGATCATGGTGGATAAGCTTTTTGATGTGCTGCTGGATTCGGTTTGCCAGTATTTTATTGAGGATTTTTGCATCAATGTTCATCAGGGATATTGGTCTAAAATTCTCTTTTTTTGTTGTGTCTCTGCCAAGCTTTGATATCAGGATGATGTTGGCCTCATAAAATGAGTTAGGGAGGATTCCCTCTTTTTCTATTGATTGGAATAGTTTCAGAAGGAATGATACCAGTTCTGCCTTGTACCTCTGGTAGAATTTGGCTGTGAATTCATCTGGTCCTGGACTTTTTTTGGTTGGTAGGCTATTAATTATTGCCTCAATTTCAGAGCCTACTATTGGTCTATTCAGGGATTCAACTTCTTCCTGGTTTAGTCTTGGGAGAGTGTTAAGTGTCCAGGAAATTATCCATTTCTTCTAGGTTTTCTAGTTTATTTGCATAGAGGTGTTTATAGTATTCTCTGATGGTAGTTTGTATTTCTGTGGGGTCGGTGGTGATATCGCCTTTATCATTTTTTATTGCGTCTATTTGATTCTTCTCTCTTTTCTTTTTTATCAGCCTTGCTAGCGGTCTATCAATTTTGTTGATCTTTTTAAAATACCAGCTCCTGGATTCATTGATTTTTTTGGAGGGTTTTTTGTGTCTCTATCTCCTTCAGTTCTGCTCTGATCTTAGTGATTTCTTGCCTTCTGCCATCTTTTGAATGTGTTTGCTCTTGCTTCTCTAATTCTTTTAATTGTGATGTTAGGGTGACAATGTTGGATCTTTCCTGCTATCTCTTCTGGGCATTTAGTGCTATAAATTTCCCTCTACACACAGCTTTAAATGTGTCCCAGAGATTCTGGTATGTTGTATCTTTGTTCTCATTGGTTTCAAAGAACATCTTTATTTCTGCCTTCATTTCATTATGTACCCAGTAGTCATTCAGGAGCAGGTTGTTCAGTTTCCATGTAGTTGAGCGGTTTTGATTGAGTTTCTTAGTCCTGAGTTCTAGTTTGATTGCACCGTGGTCTGAGAGACAGTTTGTTATAATTTCTGTTCTTTTACATTTGCTGAGGAGTGCTTTACTTCCAACTATGTGGTCAATTTTGGAATAAGTGCGATGTGGTGCTGAGAAGAATGTATAGTCTGTTGATTTGGGGTGGAGAGTTCTGTAGATGTCTATAAGGTCTGCTTGGTGCAGAGATGAGTTCAATTCCTGGATATCCTTGTTATCTTTCTGTCTTATTGATCTGTCTAATGTTGACAGTGGGTGTTAAAGTCTCCCATTATTATTGTATGGGAGTCTAAGTCTCTTTGTAAGGCTCCAAGGACTTGCTTTATGAATCTAGGTGCTCCTGTATTGGGTGCATATATATTTAGGATAGTTAGCTCTTCCTGACGAATTGATCCCTCTACCATTATGTAATGGCCTTCTTTGTCTCTTTTGATCTTTGATGGTTTAAAGTCTGTTTTATCAGAGACTAGAATGGCAATCCCTGCTTTTTGTTTTGTTTTCTATTTGCTTTGTAGATCTTCCTCCATCCCTTTATTTTGAGCCTGTGTGTGTCTCTGCATGTGAGATGGGTCTCCTGAATACAGCAAACTGATGTGTCTTGACTCTTTTTCCAGTTTGCCAGTCTGTGTCTTTTAATTGGACCTTTTAGTCCATTTACATTTAAGGTTAATATTGTTATGTGTGAACTTGATACTGTCAGTACAATATTAACTGGTTATTTTGCTCGTTAGTTGATGCAGTTTCTTCCGAGCATCGATGGTCTTTACATTTTGGCATGTTTTTGCAATGGCTGGTACTGGTTGTTCCTTTCCATGTTTAGTGCTTCCTTCAGGATCTCTTGTAGGGTAGGCTTGGTGGTGACAAAATCTCTAAGCATTTGCTTGTCTGTAAAGGATTTTATTTCTTCTTCACTTATGAAACTTAGTTTGGCTGGATATGAAATTCTGGGTTGAGAATTCTTTAAGAATGTTGAATTTTGGCCCCTACTCTCTTCCAGCTTGCAGAGTTTCTTCTGAGAGATCTGCTGTTAGTCTGATGGGCTTCCCTTTGTGTGTAACCCGACCTTTCTCTCTGACTGCCCTTAACATTTTTTCCTTCATTTCAACTTTGGTGAATCTGACAATTATGTGTCTTGGAGTTGCTCTTCTCGAGGAGTATCTTTGTGGCGTTCTCTGTATTTCCTGAATTTGAATATTGGCCTGCCTTGCTAGGTTCGGGAAGTTCTCCTGGATGATATCCTGCAGAGTGTTTTCCATCTTGGTTCCATTTTCCCCGTCACTTTCAGGCACACTAATCAGATGTAGATTTGGTCTTTTCACATAATCCCATATTTCTTGGAGGTTCATTTCTTTTTGCTCTTTTTTCTCTACACTTCTCTTCTAGCTTCATTTCATTCATTTGATCTTCAATCACTGATACTCTTTCTTCCAGTTAGTCGATTCGGTTACTGAAGCTTGTGCATTTGTCACGTAGTTCTCATGTCATGGTTTTCATCTCTATCAATTCTTTTAAGGTCTTCTCTGCATTGATTATTCTAGTTATCCATTCATCCATTCTTTTTTCAAGGTTTTTAGTTTCTTTGTGCTGGGTACGTAGTTCCTCCTTTAGCTCTGAGAATTTTGATCGACTGAAGCCTCCTTCTCTCAACTTGTGAGAGTCATTCTCTGACCAGCCTTGTTCCATTGCTGACGATGAGCTGCGTTCCTTTGGAGGGTGAGATGCACTCTGATTTTTTGAATTTCTAGCTTTTCTGCACTGCTTTTTCCCTATCTTTGTGGTTTTATCTGCCTTTGGTCTTTGGTGATGGTGACGTACTGATGGGGTTTTGGTGTGGGTGTCCTTTCTGTTTGTTAGTTTTCCTTCTAACAGTCAGGACCCTCAGCTGTAGGTCTGCTGGAGATTGCTTGAGGTCCACTCCAGTCCTTGTTTGCCTGGGTATCAGCAGCGGAGGCTGCAGAAGATAGAACATTGCTGAACAGCGAGTGTTGCTGTCTGATTCTTGCTCTGGAAGCTTCGTCTCAGAGGTGTACATAGCCTTATGAGGTGTGAGGTGTCGGTCTGCACCTAGTGGGGGATGTCTCCCAGTGAGGCTACTCAGGGGTCAGGTGCCCACTTGAGCAGGCATTCTGTCTGTTCTCAGATCTCAACCTCCATGCTGGGAGATCCACTGCTCTCTTCAAAGCTGTCAGACAGGGGCATTTACCTCTGCCGTGGTTTCTGCTGCTTTTTGTTTAGCTATGCCCTGTCCCCAGAGGTGGAGTCTATAGAGACAGGCAGGCCTCCTTGAGCTGTGATGGGCTCCACCCAATTTGAGCTCCCAGGTGGCTTTGTTTACCTACTTAAGCCTCAGCAATGGCGGGCGCCCCTCTCCCAGCATCACTGCTGCCTTGCAGTTAGATCTCAGACTGTTGTGCTAGCAATGAGGGAGGCTCCATGGGCGTGAGACCATCTGGGCCAAGTGTGGGATGTATTCTTCTGTTGTGCCATTTGCTAAGACCCTTGGTAAAGCACAGTATTAGGGTGGGAATTATTGGATTTTCCAGGTGTTGTGTGTCTCAGTTTCCCTTGGCTAGGAAAAAGGAATTCCCTTCCCCCTTGCACTTCCCAGGTGAGGCGATGCCTCACCCTGCTTCGGCGGGCAGCACCCACTGACCAGCGCTGATTGTCTGACACGCCCCAGTGAGATGAACCCAGTACCTCAGTTGAAAATGCAGAAATCACCAGTCTTTTGTGCGCTCATGCTGGGAGCAGGAGGCTGGAGCTGTTCCTATTCGGCCATCAAGGGCACCCCCCCATGCTTCCCCATTTGTTTACCCTGAATTATTATAGTCCAGTGGAAGGCCCCAGAAGAACACAAGTGTGCAAATGCCTCATAGCTTGAGCAGATTCCCAGGTCATTCGTCTTCAGTGGCTCTTTTCCCTTTCAGCCCCTTCAGCCCCAAATTCGTTTTTTTTGTTTGTTTGTTTGTTTGTTTGTTTGTTTGTTTTTTAACTCACCCTAAGGAACCAGATGGCTCTCTGCACCTCCAAGAGGCCTCTGCTCTGGTGGGAACTCACTTTACATCTTGTATGGATGATGAGGATTAACAATTCTGACCAGAATTTTTTTTGGCCTCGTATTTGTGATGCCACCAGCAGCTAAGATAACTTTAGGGATTTCATTTTATTTACTCTGTCATGGTGTTTGAAAGGTACATATGGGACATGTACCACAAGCTTCTTCCTTCAAGAGAATCAGTTTGTGCCCAGATATATATTATTTGCACTGTTTACCGATCTGACAAAGGCTTTTCTGAAAAGAAACATTTCAATCTGTTTGATGGCAGAGTTTTCCCCTGAAAAGTCCTTTTTGAAGTTACAAGATAATAATTTTAAAAAGCCATTAGAAATATTATGCATCCATCTCAGGCCACCGTCAATAGAATACCACATAGCACCTACTGGAGTTTTCATATGTACATATGACTTCTAGGGTGTGACTGTGTGTGTGTGTGTGTGTGTTAGCATGTGTACACTTATGTTATAATTGTCCCAGAAATGATTTCAACATGATTACTCTTTGAGAAAGATGATGTGATTGTGAAATATATATAACTCTTGCTTTGGGTTTTTCAAAGGTTAGATGTTTCCAAATGCTGCATAATTGTAGAGTTGAGAGGAACCTGAGACAAGGCCACATCTGATACATTCCATTCTAGCAGGATGCTTTAAAAAGTAATCCATGAAGATTACACTATTTATTATTCTAGAGATTGAGGAGACAATGAAAATGCAATGAGGAAAGGAAAGTAATCATCAATATAAATGTGTATGTTTAGTCTTAACAACTTTCATTTTTTTTTTTTTTTTTTCTATATATCTCATTGGGGACCTCAAGCATTGTTACTCAAATTACTTATTCTTCATTTCGATCAAACTTATTAAAAGCATTGATTTTTCTTTCTGTATTCTTTAACTCTACTTCCTTTTTTCACTTTTTCTTCAGCCTGATTCAATTGCCGTGTATTTTTTCTTCTCAAACCCTTTCGGGGTTGTTTGAGAATATATCCTCCTAACCACCTCCTTTCCTTCTTTCAGATTTAAGCCTGAGTCCTTGAATCTGACCCTAAGTTTCTCAACTGTTAGTTAAGAAAGATATAACAAGAATGCTGTGATCTTGGAGTAACTTCAAGCCTTTCATTTATAAAGTTATTAAACATAGTTATTTTAACAGGGCTTCAAGATGGCAGTCTTTAAACATTTTCCCCTGTAGGTTATGCTGTGAATTTCTATTTCTTATTTTGTGGCTTCAAACTTTTCCATTGAGGTTCGTTAAAGGAATGAGCATAAGATGTTTATTGATGGTGTTCAAAGCTAATCTCTCCATAATGCAGTACACTGCTACCAAGAGAATACAGAAGCCTAGGTTCTGGGATTTTTGTGGGCAAAAATATCTGCGAAACAGAATTTAGTACAATTTCCCACTTAACTTTTCTTTACATAGCGTAACATTACATAGAGCCAGTCTCAGACTGCAGTAATTCAGGAAAATCGTTGCTTTATCAGTGCTGCATGTTGAACCAGTTTGCTACTAAATTTTACAAACATTTACTGAGCACTAAAATTATGAGGCATTGTTTTAGGTAGAAACTAGATGTGGGAGATGTAGTGGTCAACGAAACACTGCTCTCATGAAGCTTATGTGCCACAGAAAAGGATAAAAAATACCCTGGCAAACAGACAATGAATAGGGTAGCTTTAGGGAGTTATAAATTCTATGAAGTAAAACAAGAGAAGGGGATACATAAGAAAGTGACATGGTGGGGTAGGGTGGGGGCAGTGATTAGATTTGGTATTCAGGGAACACCTCTTGAAGAAAGTATCTTCTGAATTGAGCCCTGGATACTAAGGGGGCTGCCATTGAGATAGTGTGAGTGTAGACACAAAGGTCCTAAAGCTAGAAAGAGGTTAGTGCATTGGAAGAACAACAACGAAGACCACGGTACAGAGGGTAGGCAGCAGGAAGGGAAAGTGGTAGGAGATGATGTCAGAAAAGGAGACAAGGATATTGGACATGGTAGACCAAGATGAGGAATTCATCATTTGTGATTTCATGCTTATTTTGAATCTGTAAGTAGCAGATACATTGGGAGAGGAGAGGTAATTGAATAAAATGGATGAGAGAAGGTGAGTTACTGATCTAAGAGAAGAGCTGCTCTAATAAGCCTAGGGCAATCTAAGTTTTTGGTAGGCCCTTTACCTGAAACCTCTAGAGCTACTTCATGAAGAAATGTGATTTCTTTTCTTTTTTTTTTTTTTAAGAAGGGTGGAAGGCAGTTGAAGATGTCATGTCACTATTTTGGGCTCTAGATGGCCCTCCCTCAGGCTGGGATCCAACAGCCCAGCCTACCCTCACACCCAAGGGATGTATGGTAGATGGATGTCCATTATTCTTTTTTTAATCATCACAGGATGACTTTTCCTGAAGCTTTCTTATGGTAAAAAGAATTTATTTAAATAAAATTCCATTCATCATGCTTTTGGGAGAGAAAAGTGGTAATGATAATCCCAAATAGCAACTAATCCAAAATTTCATCTGTATTTGGCTCTTAATTATATGATATTATATTGATTTGGAATCAGGTTTTACCTCTTCATCCTTTAGTAGCTGCATAACACTGGCCAAGTTCCTTAACCTCTCTAAGACTTATTTTCCTCTTCTGCATAACTAGATGATAATACTCACTTGATAGTATTGTTGAGAGAATTATATTAAACAAGATAATATATGCAAGGCACTTAGTAAAATTCCTGTTACCTAATGACCACTGTGCACAGTTACAGAAGTTAGCAACAATAATAACCACTCACATTTGCATAATATTTAAATTTTACAGAACACTTTCACATACATTATGCCATTTGATGCTTACAATAATTCTGTAAAGATATATTACTTACACAACTCCAAGCACTTTTATGTAGTCAAAGCTGATTTTGATATAAATTTCTACAGCTAAAGAATAGAAATCTGTTAGAAAAAAGGAGACAAAGGAGGCATGAATAATGGCCTAGAAGCCAACTAAGTCTTAAGGAAAGTTAGCAAAGGTTTCAGTTTTATAAAAATAATCTACAAACTAATGTCTCATACATGGATCATGAAATGGTTAATCCATTTTGTACATTTATTAAAATGTCAATGTAATATCTTTCACTGTGTTGGAGAAATCATGTGAAAAATTCATAGCCAAATTGTGTTACAAATTATATTCACATACCACTCATTAAGTGATGCAGATGATCTGGTATATTCTATGTTAGACTTAGTTCTCTGACATGCAGCCAGTTTTGGGAAGCAACATGGCCACTCTTCAGCAGATACAAGTCTATGTAAATGTTTTACACAGGAATGGAAGATCTCCAATGCCCTTCAAATGGCAGGGAGATCTAGGGTCACATCACCAATAGAAATACTTCCTTAATGTGCTTCTGTGTCGTACATGTGGTACTCATAAGACCCTGTAAGTGGTTAGGCATTCAAACTGGGATTTGGCTAATTCTCTAGAATACTCCTCCTCTGGCCACACTGCTTTCCTTCTTAGGTTAGAAATAGGGCCAAGTAGACCAGAAGTGGCACTAACTAGATTGATAGGGGAATACCTGCCACTGAAATATTTTCCTGTGTGTTGCAGCTGTGTCATCTTCACTCTCATCACCCTACCTCCAGGCATTTTCTATCTTTTATTCAAGGAATATGACTCTACAAAAGAGACACTATCCTTGACAGCCTTGTTATGCCTTCAGGTCAATGCCAGACACACAGAGGTCACCGACTTACAAAGGGAAAATCTATATTTTGCACTCCCTCAGGCAAAACACAGGACTGGAATGGCTCAGTAAGCTGCCTTTATGTTCCTTTCTAGCCTGAGTTAACCGTAGGCAAAACTGTAAAATACTTGAAGTCTGAGGTTGATCTTTGGTTTCTACCTTTCTGTTTTCCATTTCTCTTGTTTAGGCTTTCTCCTATTGATAAGACCTATACTGTGTCAGACACTGTGGGGAAAGTTATACCAAAGTACAAAGAATTATAAGACATGTTCTTGCTCCAGAGGAACTTTTGTGACCTAAATAGCTAATGGTGACATTTCTAACATGATAGCATCTGAGAAGGAAGGCCAGTTTAGAATGAGGGTGTATTTTCCAAATTATATGTCTCTGAGAGTCACCAAATCTGCCTGTGAGTCGGATGAGCACAGTAAAAATAAGAAATGACCATAAATGACTTCACATCTAATGATTTGTTTTTTGGAAGAGCCATTGGGTTGACACATCACACTGAATGTCCTGAAATCATCGTTTGTCTCTGGGACACAACACAGTTAGTATAAATTAGGAATCATCATTTAAAACTCTCTGCACATAGCAGAGGTACCTCGTTACAGTATCTGACTGCTGTTCACAATCAATGCTTTTTAGTAACTTGATAGTTTTGGCTACAAATGCTAGAAAATTATAATTTACTGTAGTTCAGCTTTATTTATTTATTACATTTACATAAGCTGACTCTCCAAACTCCTACCTAGAATTCAATAATGTAGTTAAGCTTTCTAGTAACAATTCAAAACGAAAAGAAACAGGGAAATGACATAGAGAACATGCAAAAATATTTTTAGCTCAAGTTATAAATGAAATGGAGAGTCAATAGTGTTTTCAGTAGATCTCCAATGAGCAGAGGATTCACATGTAGAAGAGGTCACACTGCTGAAAAGAGCATAAAACACCAAGACTCTTAGAGACATCCCACAGCTCTAATTAAGAAGCCTGTCCCCACCACTCAAACACATGCACACACACACACACACCCCTACATAGATCCAACTCTCTTATTTTGACAATTTGACATGACCTTATGACACTTACAGGTTTGGAGAGGCAAAATTTTCTACTTGTGGTATTGAAGTCTGGAATACATTCTCTTTATTATTTCTCTTTGACACATGTGCACTGTATTATAGAGAAAAGCTAGTTGGAACCAGAAAAGTTGAGCCCGAGTTTCATTTAACCATTTATTTGCTGTCCTATAAAACAATGCTTGTCCTCTCTCACCCTTAGTTTGTTTACTTAGAAATAGAGGCTAACTATAGCTTGTATTAAATAAGCAATCCCCAACTATGCAATGTATATCAGAAAACTCAGCTGAAAACTATGACTTGAGTGGTCATGTAGTTATAATGGGTTTAAATGGAACAAGCTTCAGAAGCTGTTTTGTGGTCATATCGTGCCTGGTGTTGTATTCTTTTACCTGGTGATTAGAGACTTTAGTTGTGCTTTTGATCAGAATGAAGGAAAGTCAGGTCCATGTGTCAGTTTAATGTGTTCAACTGCAAGTAACAGAATACTCATTTTGTAGTGTTGTTTAAAATAAGGTTTTATTTTTATCTTATAATTCAGGAAGGCTACATGTAGGAGGCTGTAGTTCTGGCCCCTGTATCTCCTTGCTGCCAGTTCTAGTACATCTGCAATATTATTTGACTTTCCTTTAAGAGTGTAAAATGGTGTCCTCAACCCTCAGGATCAGATTCTATTCAAGGTGGAAAGAAGTGCAGGGGTATGTGCCAGTCTGAGCAACAGAAAGAGACCCTGTCCCTAACAAGAAAAAAAAAAATGGGGGGAAGTGAAGGGTATGACAGCCACTTTTTCTAATGACTCTATCAAATACAGAGATATTTGTCTTCTTTCGTCAGTAAATCAAAAGTTTTCCCAGAAAACTTCAGCAGATAGTCACTTCTACCCATTGATTATAGCAAAGTACTGGGGCCACCTGTTGGTGCAAAGGCGAGTGGAAAAAATAAAGTTTTTACCTAAGTAAAATATTGCTCTGACTTTAATTTGGGAATTTTAGGAAAAAAAAAAAAGTGGGTTGGGGGAATTTGGGCAGTTGATTTAAAGTATCTGTCATATACTAAAGTATCAATGAAATCATTTAAAATTGAGTAATTTTCCCTAATCAGGCACCAACATTTTTATTACATTGAGACTTCAGTCACCAATATCTGGTGGCAGAGATACAGGCATGTGAAACATTTCTATTTACCCAAATATGCCAGTTCCCAAATAGGATGACTGCATTTGGTGTTAAACTGACTTTTCTCGTTAGATACTATAACTGAGGAATATTTAGCTTCTTGGAACAGAAACCATCCAAATCCTGTTTTTTTTTTTTTTTAATGTGTCTGTCTGTAACTGTAAACATCAGCAAATAAGAAGAACCTGACCAACAAGGCATTGACTTGTGCTCATATCTAAGTTTACCAACAGTAGCTAATTAGTAGTTGTATCTAGATGAATTATAAATGGCCAAAGCACTGCAATGAACAACTATGACTCTCATGTAGGCAGCCAATCTTGGTTGCCTCTGTAAATATGACAAGAACCAGTATTGTGCTTCTTATAGGTTTGAAGAGAAAGATACAAGCTAACTTGTGTGCATAAAGACTTTCTTCTTATTTGATGATGGTAATAGAGTCATGCCCTTTATATCTCATTGTGTTTACCCATGAGTTTAACAATTGCTATCTGTATCCATAGTGGCAAATGCAGTAGCATCATCTATATGGTTACTATATGGCACTGTCAGGGCAAGAATTCTGCCCTAGTTACATGATTTAAAAGGTGATTGAGGAAGAGCTAGTATACAAAGAAGAGAACAGCCTGGAGGAAAAAGTACTGTATAGTGAGAGCTTTAAAACAAGAAATATGATCTATCTATATTAGCAAAGGCCTAGGATGTATTTCTATAGTTTCTTTTCTCATCAGTCTTCCTGGGCATAAGTGTAGAATGGTAGGAGTAACACTAGATGTAGCTTGATCTAGTGGGATAACAAAGAAATTAGGCTACATATGTGCACTTTGAAACTTCTTGGTAAGGAGCATAGACATGCATGGCCCTACCTGTCTCAATTTAAAAAACATTAAGGTATTTGTTTCCATGGAAATAGAACTATCTCTTAGCACCTGGATTCATAAATAGGAAAAAGTTGTCAAGTTTTTCCAGAAGCTGAAGGCATTTAATATTAGAACAACTTTACATTTTTTATTGTAACCACCAAGACCAAAACAATGTCTGACTGTCTTGGTGGATTGCATTAATTTGATTGAGATCATGCCCCATACTGGTTATTAAGTAAATTCTGGTTAGCATCCTTGTAGATTTCTGTAGACCATCACCAATCAGAAACCCATGGCATAACAGAGTGGTACTGGCTACAGTTTAGTATGTGATTTTTCATAAACTCCAATTGCAGGAAAATAGAAGGATTAAAATCACCTCTATCAATTTGCCTTACATTTCAGGAATCTTTAGTAGATCTAGAAAACTACAGCTCTAATACAAGCTGAGTTGCCCCAAAAAACTCACCAAGACCACTTGATGGCCTTTCATCCAGCACTATTGATGCCCTGCCTGTCTTGTCCCCATAGTTGGTAAAGTGGAACACAGATGCAACAGACATATTAGTATGCTCATATTTACACCACTACACTGCAAGCCACAAGAAGCTTAAAGGACAGCATCAGAACACATTCCCTATGTGAATGGAAATCTTTTGAGCTCAAGAGGAATGTAAACATTATAAACCCTTGAGACATTTCACCAGGGATATCTGTAGACAAAAGGCTTCTTTAGTAGTGTCTATACACCAGAACATGAAAACATGCAGATTACTTCAATGTATAACTGAAAAACAAGGAGGCTGTACATTCACCTACATAAGTGAAAACCTGTATAAAGTATACCTTGGGATATAAAACTAGGTTGAGACTTGGATGGTGATAAGCTGATTGATTGTGGCCAGTAAAGTGAAATGTGATTTTTTTGCCTGTCAACCATCACTTTCTTTGAGAAATCATTATGTCCCATTATCTTATAACCTCTGCTTACCTGTATAAACCCAGGAGTAGGTATTTGACAGAGAATTAGTCAATTAGGATAACTTATGCCCTACCCTAACACAGTGATTGATTCAGGTGTGGTCATGTGACCCAGCTTGATGTCTGATGTCTCAGAGTCCTCACCAGGACATTTATGAAAGCTATGAGGTGAAAATGCTTTCTGGAACTGCATGTAACAATCTTTCCCTCTGCATGGAGGGATAATGAGCCTAAGAATGAAGCCAATGGAGACAAAAGCAAAGCTGAGAGATGGGGTAGTGGGGTGGGAGAAGAAAGAAAATGAGGGACTATGAATCATTTCAAAAACTGCAATCAGCTGTAGTTGATCCTGAATCTATCTTTGGGTTTTTAATGCTGAGATTTTTTTTTTTTTTTCTAAGCTATTTTGTGTTGGGATTCTCTCATTTGAAATTACAGGTATACTGTCAAATACACAAAATTGAAAGCACAATGAATTCCAAACATTGACTTATCTTTTAAAAGGTTTTTAGAACACAACCAAAACAACATCGTATAGCAAGCCAAACCAGAAACTGGCTTGGATATGGCCTCGCTATATTGGCGGTGACATAAGCAATCCAGACCTGCTAAATGTGTCACACCTGAGTCTTTAAATGAACTCATCACTGTTATGATGTCATACCTGCAGCAGCCTCTGACCTCATTAATACCATGCTTTATGATAACTGACAGGAGAACACTTCATGGCAATTTGAACTCAGGGTCTGGCACAGTGGTAACACTAACCAGAGAAATAAATACTCGATGAGAGTGAGCAGGGCTATATCTGTAGTTGGAGGTTGTAATTACTTTTGTAACAAATACTAAAAGCTGAAGATACTTTGCAGAAAAAAATTCAATGGGACAGAGTTTGTGCTCACAATTTATGTGCTGCACTAAAATTTTGCAGTGTTTCCTGGATCAAGGCAGGAAATGGTCCTATGTTTATGCCAAGAATATACAGTTGAGAAGAGTGGCTTTTTTTATGGAGTTTTGCTTTGCTTGGGGCCTAAAATTTAATCCTATACCACTGCTTCTCTACCCTCTGCTACTTCACCAAAAGCTGTGTGGGGTGCAAAGACTTATGTATAAATAGCATGAGATAAATGGGAATCCTGAATTGTGACTACAAAACAAAGCCTGAGGAAAAACACATCTACTTAGTTGAAGAAAGATGACTCTCAGTGCTTCTCTGTCAAAGCTCTTAACTAAAAAGCCACAGGACAAAAAAAAAAGAACACTGCAGATCAGAGGTTAAAATATTTTTCAGATCAAGTTGTCTTTGCACCTAGCTACTTTTTAGACATTAGTCCAGTGTTGCTCTTTGTTGTTGTTGTTTACTTAATAAGCATGTTGGGGGGGGCTCATGTGGAGACTAAAGTCTTGTACACATTGGCTTTGTAACAGCTCCTTGAGGGAATCAATCACAGACACTCTCTAGTTTTAACCTCAGAGCACGGGGTGGGCTTAGTTAAGTGCGCTTACTGTCAATATTTCTCCCCCATATATAATGCAGAGTACAGGCTCCAAGTCTTAACTAGGTAATTTGAGTCAATACTTAGAAAAGTGAGAGGAGGAAAATCTCACGTTATGCTTTATAACTGTTGCTGTTTAACACTTAGATCAAAAGCTTTATGGTGATCACACCTTCAGTGCATTTTACTTACATGGGAATGACTGGAGGTGATTTGTTTCTATTATAGTGTATTCCCCATGGAAAGAAGTAGATGTCATTGGTCAATGTATTAAAAAGTTTCATGCTCCGTATGATTGTTGTGGGGCTGGTGGTGAGGGGAAGAGAGAATACTGGTCTATGGTATTCTGGGTCACAAATTGCTGTAGAGTTTGTACATTCTTATTTGGCAAAAACAGACAATATGGCCACTGTTTTTTTCTTCTTATAATATATGCATGCATATTTTCTATGTGTGTATGGAATAAAAGATTTGATAGAGTATTTAGCATGCTATTTTGGATAGCTGTAATATACTCAACACTGCACAAGTAGCTGGAGGATCAATGAAGAGTCTATAGATCATGTAGTCCTTTGCCTGCAGCCAGTCTCATCTTTCAGAGCATCACCTGATTGGCCCCAAGAATCAGGATATCTTTGTCTACTTTATTCTTCTTGGATTTTCCCAAAGGGAAGCCGGTGGTGCAAATGGCAGAGCAATGTCATGCTTTTGGTGTCCCCATTTGTACTCCAGGGGACTCTTGTCTCTAAGGCAGCTCCAAGGAAGCAGGAAGCCAGGGGTTCCAGTGCCATCAGGGATGTTACAACACAGATCTAAACCCCAGAGTGATGAGGAGAACTCAGTGTCTGCTCAGAATAAATTCTAGTTTGACCTCTTCAGGACATCTCCAAGGGCTTCATTGAGTCTAGTAATATTCAAGGAGTCACTTGAAATCTTGCATTTAAAACAACAGTTGACCCATTAAAAAGTGTGCAAAGAACAAGCACAGTCACATCTCAAAAGAAGAAAGCAGCCAACAAACACATGGAAAAATGTTTAACATCACTAATCATTAGAGAAATGCAGATCAAAAGCACAATGAGATATTCTGTCTCGCCAGTCAAAATGGCTAATATTAAAAAGTTAAAGAATAACAGATGTTGGTGAGGATACAGAGAAAAGGGAATACTTATATGCTTTTTGGTGGGAATGCAAATTAGTTCAACCTCTGTCAAAAGCAGTTTGGAAATTTCTCAAATAACTAAAAATACAACTACCATTTGACCCAGCAATCCCATTACTGTATATCAAAGGAATATAAATTCTATCATAAAGACACATGCATTTGTATGTTCACTGTAGCACTATTTATAATAGCAAAGACATGGAATCAACCTAGGTGCTCATCAATGGTAAACTGGATGAAGAAAATGTGATACATATACATCATGGACTAGTACTCAGTCTTAAAAATGATGAAATCATGTCCTTTGCAGCAACATGGATACAGTTGCAGTGCATTATCCTGAGCTAATTAACACAGAAACAGAAAATCAAATATTGTATGTTCTCACTTAAGTGGGAGCTAAATCTTGGGTTCACTCAGACATAAAGATGAGAACAATAGACACTGGAGATTCTAAAAGGAGGGAAGAAGGGAGAGAGGGCAGCAAGGGCTGAAAAACTTCCTTTTGAGAACTATGTTTAGTGTCTCAGTGATGGGATCAATAGAAGCCGAAATCTCAGCATCACATAATATACCCTTGTAACAAACCTGCATATATACCCCCGAATCTAAAATAAAAATGGAAATTTAAAATAAATATATACATAAATAAACAAAATCGCAATTGGGTAGTCCCACAGATCTGGGATTTTTACAAACCATGAATCAGAATTTATTCTGGTTTTATTGCATGGGTTGAATATCCCTAATCTGAAAATCTAACATCATCCTCCAAATTCTGAAATATTTTGAACACCAACATGATACTCAAAGGAAATGCTCACTGGAGCATTTTGGGTTTCAGATTTTTGGAGTAGGGAAGCTGAGCCAACATAATACAAATATTCAAAAATTGGACAAAATCTGAAATCTGAAACACTTCGAGGCCCAAGCATTTCGAATAAGACATACTCAATCTGTATTTGTAAAAATATTTGAGACAATATGCTAGTACAGTTTCACAGCGGCCTTTGTCACAATAAGCAAGGTATAGATTATAAATGTACTATTTAAAGTCATTATGAATTAGGTGAGGTATCCATTTCTTGATCTTTAACTCGTCCTTTTAAAGAAATCTAGTATAGAGGAAAGAACTAGAATGTGACTTAGGAGTCAGAAACACTGGAGTTCAGTCCTCCCAAATGTAATCACAGTGTAATGAGTCAGTCACATAACTTTCTGAGTCTGTTTCCCTTTCAAGTAAAAAATAAGAAAATTTACATTTGAACTTGTGTTAAGTGTCAGACATTGTGATGACTAAATATTTTGCATTACTTTTAGGGAGTTTTGTTATAGCCCCATGAGGTAAGCATTATCATTGTTCCTACTACACCGACAGGGCACTGAAATCCAGAAAGGCTAAATTTTTTTGTCTAAACTCACAAAGGTAGGAAGTGATTAATAAAGGATTTAAACCCAGAAAAATTTGACTTGAGACATTTTGCTAATTATTACACTTCTGATACTACACATTTCTTTACAGGATAGTCAAAAACAAAACTTTTAAAAGTGTACATGAAAGCACTTTGTAAACTGGAAGGTAATATGGAGGTATGGTTAATATATTACTGAGTCATATCTAGAAGTCCTGTTCCTCATACATCCTCATTGATTGCTTACTCTTCCCTTGCTTGTCTGAACTCCTACCGCAGTAACTCTTTCCAAATGTTTCTGACCCCCTTCCATTAATGTTTGCTTATTCTAATTCCTTAGAATTCCATTCCTGATTGATGCCTAGCAAAATGTTTTCTCTGCTCAGTATATTGGTAGTCCCTGATATACCAAATAAATTTATTCTTCAAGTGGACATACTCACATTTTAAGAGATAGTGTCTGATAGCCTCCCAATACCTCAAGAAAAAATAATTTTATATTGGATGACATGATAAACCTAAGGAGGAACTTATCTTTAAGTTAGTGTAGTTATTCCATAAACTTTTCATGGAGAAGTCAAGTCCGTGAGCCAGGGCTTTCTCGGGTCTGGCCTTTCAACATTTCCATCAAATTCATCCAATATGTGTGATCAAAATTTAGACTCTCAGGCCCCACTTTGAGAATTTAATTCAGTTACTCTAACAAGAGCCTTAGCTGACTCTTACACACACTATAGTTTAATGCCAACTGCTCCAGAGTTAATTATAGATCCCACTTTATAATCTCTTACAGACCATTTAATACATTAGTAGGTATTTCCCATGAGGGATGTCAGGGCCAGTTTGCTCAGAAGACTGTTGACTGTCAAGGATAAGCATTCTAGGAAAAAGTGTGTGTGCATCTTGCATGATGGAGTAGATGAGTTGTGTAATGTATAGAAATGATCCATGCATTTAAAAGGCTGCTTTCTAATTGAGGTCAAATAGCATTTAGAGTTGGCTTGCATAGCATCTTATTTGGAACGAACTGATAATGCAAACCCAACTGTTCTATTTAGCTGCATTTTAGGGAGATGGCTGGTTGATTCACTTGCAACTTTGTTTTAAATAACTTTAATTTTCCCTGAAAAAAAGTTTAATGAATGTGCAGAGATATTTATTTTTAAAAGTTGTAATGTTTTATGTTCCCCCTGTATAGCACATGACAGACAAGAAATGAAAGCCTTCCTCTAGGTCTCACGAGTTTCACGAGCAGTCAGTGAGCAGGAGGACAGGGGTTATTGAAGCAGTGTTGCTCTGACACGGTACTGAGTTGTAACATAGGAGCTTTTCCTGTGACTGAAAGGATAGAAAAAATATCAACCATCCCAGGAACATTGAGGTCTACTGAACCATGTGCTCTAAGTAGCCGGAAAAATCTCAAGTCTCTCACTTCAAAGGTGTTGGAAAACTTTCAAGTGCAAATGCCAGAGAGCTAGGACCCAGAGTTGAAAGAGAGGAGCATGGTTTTTGTTTTATTTTCAAAGGAGAATAGTGTCTTCTGGAATCGCCATGAGTACGTTATTTTGAGTGGGGGTCGTTTTTATTTAAGGGCCTCTGAAACCAAGACAAAAATATATAAAGATGATTGCAACACTAGAAAACACTCTTGTTCCCAAGGGTCTGTCAATCATCATATTCCGTGCCCATTCTGCCCCAGCTGTATAAATTGGCCCCAGGGTGCAGTATTTGACAGAGAAAGCTTCAGTCTCAGAATATTTCTCTCAACCCAATTTTTCTTAAAATTGGTCTGGCTATTAAGTTAGAAGACAGAAAATATAACCTCAGTGAGGGAGATACATTCACAGGGATATCTGCCAATCAAAGCAGCTACATTTCCACAGACAAGTCTGGTGTCCATAACATGCTAAAATGCCCATGTCCATAGAAGAACATCTGAACATCAAATTTTGGAGACTGTTTAGCAGATGAGTTCATGGGATTTGCTGTAGATTCCTTTGTTTGAACATATTGGAGGCTACTCCCTGGGGCCCCAACTCAGAGAATTTGAAAGCTTTCACTGAGTTCCAGACACAAAGAGAATAATCTCGTGGGTCAGTGGCTATACTAGTAAATCATTTATTTACAGAAGCTTACTACAAAAACCCCTTAAAATCCTGTAAAATATAAATACTGTAAAATAGTTCACACCTTTTAGAAATCTGTGGATAGACTTGATTCTCTGCTAATGGATGTACTTGGGCAGCCTAGAGGTTTTAGCAACTCCTCCTTCCCCTTGGTGGTTGCACACACAGAGGAGGAATTGTTGTCTCTTGTGGTCGTTGTTCTGAGTAAAATCAGCAAGTCTTCAGGAGCAATTGAAAATAGAAATCAGTTATTAAAATTGAGTTGTTCTTCATATTCCCAAATGAATTACCTTAGAAGTGATTATTTAAAAACCATTTGTCATGATCTGACAGAGCCCCTTGTCAAGGTTTACTAGCTATCAGTGTTATTAGGATTTTTGTTTGTTTATTAGTCTTCCATTAAGCTGTAAAGGTATTTTAAGACTATTATTTTTAAAGGATGCCTATACTGTTTTACTTGATTTTTAGCAGTTTATTTCCGACTTTTTTGCATATGGCTTCAGGAGAGACTGTATTCCCCCTGATACTGTCTACAGGACAGTGTCTCATGTCTCTCTATTAACTATCACGTTAGTAGGTAGGACAGCAGGAGTCACATCTGAGAGATGCATCAAAGAGAATCTTTAATTTACTCATTCAGCAAGTATTTTATGGAGTTTCCAGTATACGCCAAGTGCGATTTTGGACATGGAAGTAAAACTGTGATCCAAAAGAGAAAGTTCCTCCTCTTAGGGGGCTGATTTTCTAGTTGAAGATGAAAATAAGCAATTAAATTAATAAATATATAGCATACCTACCTGTAAAGAAGAAGAAATAATCTCTTCTTCTGTCTATCATAGGTTCTCCAGCTGAGGCCCTCCAAACGAAATTGACCAAAGGCATATTAATAAGAGAAAAACAAGCAGAATTTTATTAACTTGAGCATTGTACTTACAAATGGGAGTGCTCAGAGATGTGTAACTCAAAGCAGTGGTTAGAACTTGTATGTACATATTATCTTAGGCTATAACCAACAAAAAGGAGATTGGAGATTCTAGGTGGGTAACCAAATTACAGGAAGGTGAGCAAGACAAGTGTGGAGGATTGAGTATACATGGACATAAAGATGGGGACAATGGACACAGGGCACTACTAGAGAGGGTGGAGCAGGAGGGCGTGAGAACTGAAAAACTACCTATGGGATAATAGGCTCACTACCTGGGAGATGGGATTATTCATTCATCAAACCTTAGTCACATGAAATTTACCCACGTAACAAACCTGCACATGTATCCCCAAACCTAAAATAAAAGTTGAAAAAATAGTCTGGTAAACAAGAGTTTTTAAATAAGTTTTATTGTGCAAATTTAAATTCCTCCACTGATGAAAGCTAAGATTCCTCCTTTCCCTGGTAAAGAAGAGGGAGACATCTCTACAAATGGGATTTTAAAAAGTAAATACAACTTTTATTTACAAAGGAAAATCTTGGGCCCTGTTTTAGAGCTTTTCTTGACCTTTGGCTCAAAATAATCGATATGTCCAAGAGGTATATTTTCAAGTGGCATAATCTGTTACTGCTCATACATCTGGGTGACATGAAGAAAAAGTGGGCAAAAAAGGTGATGATGCAAGAAGAAGCAGGTAGTGCTAAATTGTTATATTTCATTAAGGCAAAGACATCAACAGTTGCAAATACATAACTGTATTTATCTACCAATTTTAAAAGAAAAGCTTCCAATTATAATTGTAAGACATCATCAATCATTAGATGTGTCCAATTCTCAGAGATGTATGTTAAAAAGTAAAAAAAAAAAAAAAAAAAGATCATCTTAAAATCTTAAAGAAGAAGAATGGGTTTCCAGGAAGGATTTACTGGCAAAGTGAAATTTAAGCAGAGAACCCAAGAAAAATGGATGGTGGGAAATGTATGACTATTGGAGGAAGTGCATTTTGAGCTGAGAGACCAGGAGATGCAAAGTGCCTGAGGTGGAAACATACTTGGAATTCTTACGTTGGAGGAACAGCAAGCAGGCTGGTATAGCTGGAAGGAATGGACAAGGGGCAGACTCTTTAAGGCCTTCTAAACCATGACCAGAAATTTAGATTTTACTCTTAGTGACAAGGAAAGCCAGAGGAGGCCTTGAGTAGACGATGGGGACACAATCTGATTTAGAATTTCAAGGAATCACTCCGGCTACTCTCCACTCTGAAAAACAGACAATAGGGGAGAAGTGGTGAAAGCAGAACAACAAGGTAAGAAGCTACTGAAACAATTCATACAAGAGATAATGGTGACTTTGACTAGTAGGTTGGCAGCTAGCAGGGAAGTTGATGAGAAACAGTAGACAACTGGTGAATGTGAGAATCTGCATATAACTAATTTTCAAAAGGATGTATAATTCTTTAGGAATACCAGTCAAATTGGTTATGCAATTGAGCTGAGACCTCAGGATACTCTTTAGATACAAAAAATCAAGTTAAAGAAAAAGTCCCAGTGCAAGGGTAACATTTATAAATCAGAAGATGTCAATGGCCAGGACCTTTGATTGAGAAACTCAGAGGGATTCCCCATCTGGGAATAGATGCTAGCTTTAAACTATGGATTAACAACAAGAATTTCTTTGGAGAGTAAGACTGGCCTGTGTGCCTAAGCAGATAATGTGGTGCAGAAAATTAAACTAGTTGAAACTGGATGAGAAAAAAGCCCTGAAAATCTGTGAACCTAGTATCTTTATCCAAGCAAGTTGATGATCCCAGTCCACATTATGCTTTATGAACTCTGCTTGGTAAATCTATCTACTTGTCTATTTTTATAATTTCTTTAAATAATATGTCACTTAGTAAAATTTCATCTTCTTATTACCAAAAAATGAGGGGTAATATTAAATGAGTGAAAGAAATTTTAACTGTGGGGTCCACATGCCTAGGCTTGAATGGCAGGGCTGCAACCTCCTGTTTACCCGGACTTTGGGCAGTTACTTAACTTCTTTGAACTTTCAGCATGGTCTTCTGAAAAATGAGGCTAATAATATCATTCTCATAGCATTTTTGCAAGAGTTAAGTGAAATCACATAGTTTTGGCATCCAGTACCACAAGTGACATGTAGTAAGTTTTTAATAAGTAGGTATCATCATAAAAGTACAAGTATATAAAGAAGAATATAATGACCTGAAGACCAACATGGTAGCAGCAGCCATGCTTCCAGATGGATAACCAAGGAAATCAACTGGTCTCCTACAGACAGAACAAATCTAATTCAAAAAGGAAAAGAAGAAAGATTTCGAATTGTGGCTCTTTTCATACCCGGGTTTTCTTCCTCTCACAACACCTTCTATGAACTTGACTTGCGTGATAATGTTGGCTCTCCTTTATCTGAAGTCTCCCTTGTATCCTGCTCCTCATTAGGGTGTCAGTATTAGCCAGTTAGAGTCTGTTGAGATAATTAGGTGAGCAGGTGGAAAACTTAGAGGAATAATAGAACACTTGCTATTGTGGGCCTCTAGGGGATTTCTTTAGTGTTATCCTGGAAAGAACTGTGCACATTGGGTGGACATCTCAGAGAATCCTGCTGAATTAGACTGTGTTAAATCTGTTGAACTAAACTCTTAGAATTTAGATCGGTGTCTCTCCTATTCTGTCTTTGACTCTTGTTTTCTCCTTCTGTTGCCTGTGTAAAACATCATCCAGTTTCTCTCATGCCTCTCTCTCCCTTTCATTTTTCCATCTGTTTGTCTCTCACTTTTCCCCATATCAGTTTGTCTCTATGCCTCGCTATGGCACCTTTCACCAGAGATCCTTGGAGCTCAACATAGTTGTTACTCAGTGGGCTTCACAGAGCACTCATCAGGTTTTTTTTTTTTTTTTTTTTTAATCAAAGTACAATTAAGTCCCTGTTGCCCTTCATTAACCTGTATCAAGGGGTCATACTCTTCCTGGTTCGTTTAAGGCAGCAAGGAGCTAAGTGTTCCCTTAGTCAGTGTGGTGGTAAACTGCTTTTATTATGTTCACAGATTCACACTCTGCTCTTAAAAGAACTTATTTTTACTAACTTCTTGGCTGATTACCACCCTGCCTGTAATCCATTCTTATGGCAGGAAAGGTGCTGTCAAGGCACCTCCGGGCAAAGTGGGATAATACAGTGTTTTTTTGACACCTTTCAGTGTGAGCTCTGGCTTTCTTAAGTAATGGAGACAGCCTGCATCATTATTTTTAAGGAGAAAGATGTCACTGTATGGCTCAGTTTGTGTTCACTAATGTGCAGATTTGGGAGGCCATCATTTTCTATTTTCCTCGGATGCGTTGTCAACAGATGGATAGAGCAGAGTGGGCTCTGCTTCACATTCAATGCTGCAGGGACTTAAACAATGTAGGCATTCTACAAAGGCTGCAATTTACAAACAGTGTGTTCATATTCACCTATGCATCTGTTAGGCTGTAGTTAACACCTGAATGCATTGTGAATGAGTATTAGAAATATTCATGAGAAATACTAAGTGCAGGCAAAATATATTTCAAAAAACCCTCTCAATTTATATGAAAAATCGTCATGTTTTTGATATGATGGAGGCAAATATGCACAGTAAAGACATTATCTTGCTCCATAAAGCCCAATTATCAATTAACACCTACTGATTCTACCTGAACAACATACCTCCTGGGATACTGCCAGCAACAACACACAGATTTTTCTACCAGTACTCAGTATAATGTGGATGTACAGTAAATATTAAGCTACTGCTGAGGCAATTGAAAGATAAAAGGAAATTTTGTAGAATTGATTAACTGACAGTACTTATCATGACCATGATGATTCTTATAGATTAATCACAACACACACACATGCACACACACACACACACACACACACACCCCAGCTCCTCCTCTTTCTTTTCCACTTAACCCTCCTCCTTCTCTGCCTCTTTCTTTTCCTTCTTCTTCCTCTCCTAGCCTCCTCCTCCTCTTCCTCCTCTTCCAAACAGTCCTTCAACTCCTTTTCTAATGGCAGTCTTTTCCCTTGGTCCTTTAATATTTCTTCTCTAATAAATTATTTCAAATGAAAAATTGATGGTTGCCTTAATAACTTCTAGTCTGTCCCTTGGCTAATTCCCTTGCTAAATCTCTCAACCTCAACTCCATTTCTAAATCTCACAGCTTCTGTCTTAGCTTTGGTGAACAACCACTTTGAGTTGTTGACCTGCCATCAATCTTTCACACATAGTCTTATTTATCCTTCATGCAGCTTCCAGACAATCTTTTCTTTCCTCTCCTATCCCAAGTTATCAATGTGGCTCCTAAATGCCTAATGAGTCACATTTCAGCTACAAGTCAATAATTCAAGACTTTCTATTGACTGCCCACACCATCAGTAGCATCATTTGTTATGCTAACCCTTTACATATCTCTATTCTGCCATGTCCAGTTGCCTTGCACCCTCTCCTACCATTAACTCATTTTCTTCATGGCGTTTTGGAGCACTTTGCACAGATTGTCCTGTCATACCCTGCCAATGCATGCTTCATTTCCTTATGAGTGGTTCAAACTTCTCACCTTCCTGGAAGTGTTTCTGGGGATTTTTATACCTTTATGAGTGTTCTACATAGTTTTATTTTACGTATCAACATTGCTGGCAGCCAGATTTCATTTGTTGCTCTGTTACCTGGCAGTGTTACTCAAGGAATGTGTGCTTTCTTTTTCCTGTTAAATTATGAACTAATATTTATCACTGACCTTGCTTACAAGATGTTTTACATTTTGCTATGCCTGGTATAGAATTGTATACATAATAGACATAAATGAATGTTTCTTAACTAAATTCTTCTCTCACTTCCTTATTGATATATTCCTTGTATTGCTGTTTCATTTCACATAGGTGTGAAAAAATCTCCAGTTAGAGTTTTTAAACCCTCAATTGTATATTTTTTAGCTTTTTTAGGGTTCTGTACCCAATAATTAATCAAAAGTGTCTTGACATACTAAAATAAAATAACGAAGTTAACTAATTATGATTTTATCATGTTTTCACTATTAACAAAAAGGCTTATTGCTTTTTCATTATTACTTCTGCAATTGATCTTGCTGTACTTTCCAGTTGTTTGGAATATTATCTTTAAAGAAAAGTTGTAAGCTCCTTTAGCAAAATAACTTTGAATTGAGTTTTTTTTTTTTTTTCCAGAACACTGAAAAAGTTGAGCTGTAAAAGTAGTAGATTCTAAGTAATAATTTGCTGAATTATCTTAATAAAATAAGGCTCTCTTTTGTCCATCAACAACATAACACAGTCAGCATTTTGAAGCATGGACTCTGAAACAAAACTGTCAAATCTGAATTTGAACTCTATTCCTTTAAACTGTGTGACTTGGTCGAGTTACTAAACCTTTCTGTGCCTCAGTGTATACACTTGTAACATGGAAATCACAATAATGCTCACCTCTCAAGGTTGTTGTAAAGATTAGATTGAGTTACTATATGTAAAACACTTATTTAAAAAAAATGGTTGTATAACAATTGCTAAAATGTATTTGCTACTGTATCTCTTCCACAAGCACTGTAATCCAGTAGGGTAGTTCTCAACTTTATTTTAATCTTTGATGGCTAGGATAATCAGATTCCACTTTGGATTTTTTCCCTATGAATAGATATTGTAAAGAAGTAACAGTCATTAATTGTGCCTTGTGCCCTTTGTTTCCGTGGAACGGTATTAATGATTGATCTGATCCTGTTAATATAAGCAGATCTAGGAATGTAGTTAATAAAATAACAAAAATAGTACAATGAGATAAGATCTTCAGAGAATGTACGAAACATGGATCTACAAAGCATAAATGTAACTATTGTTTAAATTGCCACTGCAGTATTCTGACCTCTTGACAAGAAGGATGTGTAAAAAGGGACACTGACATTTTCTGGATGATGGCTTTGCAGAGAAGTGCCTTTTTAGAGTTATCCTTGGGAAATTATACTTTGAACTTACACCCTGAATAGCTGGATCATGCATGATATATTTGCCATCAGCCCAGAATCCCTTTCTCCTCCCATAACTATCTTAAGCCTCTACCTACCAGGTAAAATCTTATTCATATTTCAAAACTCAACTCAGGTGTCATTTTTTAAAATTCTTTGTCCCTCCACCTTTACCTGCACCCCCCCCCCAAAAATAAATCAGTTTTCAGAACTATTTTTATTACATACCCATGTTCCTGTCATTGTATTTATTACTTGTATTCTAATTTATTTGTTTATATGCCTGTCTTCTTTGGACTTAGTTACTTTATGGACTGGACTTTAATAAGTTCTCTATCCCAAGTTTCCAGCCCAGTTTCTAGTACACTTTGCCTGTTCATTCCAACGTTTTTGTTTATTGATTTTTAAGTCTTTTGAATATACTGCTCATTTGTTGAATGGGGAATCAAATACAAAGCACCAAGAGCATGAATCCTGTATTGATAAGAAAAATTCCAACAATTAATTAGAACAGAAAATGAGAACGTACAAAGATCTTACAAATAAAGGATGTCTTCTGGATGATACATGCAAAACTCTTTAGTTATGTCTGATCCCTATGTAAAAAGTTGCAATGACATAAACCACACACAAAAAAGATCCAACTATGTTTGCTCACATAAAACTAAAGACTTAAAAGTAGAAGTCATAAAGAGCAGAACAGGAAAAGTATCCAAGGCCTGGGTTGGGGGGTGGAGGGGAGTTGGTGGTAGTGGGTGGTATAGGATGTGATTTAGGATTAGGTGAATTTGGTTTCTAATTCCAGTTCAAAAACTAATATGGCTTTAGAAAGTTAAAGTATTGCTGGGCATGGTAGCACATGCCTGTAGTCCCAGCTACTTGGGAGGCTGAAGTGGGAGGATCACTTGAGCCTAGGAGTTCTCTAGCAGGATCAGGTGTCCGCACAAAGTTTGGCATCAATATGGTGACCTCCCTGGAGCAGGAGACCACCAGGTTGCCCAAGGAGGGGTGAGCTGGTTCAGGTCGGAAACAGAGCAGGTCAAAACTCCTGCAATGATCAGAAAGTTAAAGTATCTTTTCTTAATCTCAGTTTCCTCATGTGGAAAATGAAACTACTTCTGAGTGCTGCTATGAAGCTTAGATGCTTGGCACAAATCACTGCTGAATACATGTCAATTATTATCATCATTAGAGCAGATAAGATATAGGTTCATTAGTGGAAGCAGTGTAATAATGTAACTATTATCTTAATAGTACAATTTCACAAAATTCTTGAGAATGAGATCCATAGAACCTTAAGTAATATCCAAATAAAGGTGCTTCTAGAAATGTATTATTTGATATTCACATAGTTATAGAACCACTTTATTTTCTCAGTGTATACCAATTTATCATTTCATATAATTTCTGTTTTTTAAAAGGTACTTTCTTCTTTACAGAAAAAAATTAATTTTGGTACAGTTAGTTCCGGATACAATGAAATAATGAACTATCCTTGGAACTAAATTAATTATATGAAGTATATGTCTTCTGTTTTGAGATTTTCTATGATTAAATATTTGATTAGGTTCTGGGTTCAAAGCTCATCAATATTTTAAAAGAAAAGGTTACACTTAAGCAATGTAAGTCTTCTCACTGCTAGTGAATGAACATGGTGAACTAACTTCTATGTGAACACAGACCGTGCAACTAGAGTTGGTTTCATGTATGATCTCTCAAGATATCTAGCACTGAATGCCCCTCTTAAACTTAAGACTACTGAGTTACAATCATAAATTTAGAAAATACTAGACACCTTTATTTCTGCTTTCATTTCGTTATGTACCCAGTAGTCATTCAGGAGCAGGTTGTTAAGTTTCCATGTAGTTGAGCGGTTTTGATTGAGTTTCTTAGCCCTGAGTTCTAGTTTGATTGCACTGTGGTCTGAGAGACAGTTTGTTATAATTTCTATTCTTTTACATTTGCTGAGGAGTGCTTTACTTCCAATTATGTGGTCAATTTTGGAATAAGTGCGATGTGGTGCTGAGAAGAATGTATATTCTGTTGACTTGGGGTGGAGAGTTCTATAGATGTCTATTAGGTCTGCTTGGTGCAGAGATGAGTTCAATTCCTAGATATCCTTGTTAACTTTCTGTCTCATTGATCTGTCTAATGTTGACAGTGGAGTGTTGAAGTCTCCCATTATTATTGTATGGGAGTCTAAGTCTCTTTGTAAGTCTCTAAGGACTTGCTTTATGAATCTGGGTGCTCCTGTATTGGGTGCATATATATTTAGGATAGTTAGCTCTTCCTGTTGAATTGATCCCTTTACCATTATGTAGTGGCCTTCTTTGTCTCTTTTGATCTTTGATGGTTTAAAGTCTGTTTTATCAGAGACTAGGATTGCAACCCCTGCTTTTTTTTTGTTCTCCATTTGCTTGGTAGATCTTCCTCCATCCCTTTATTTTGAGCCTATGTATGTCTCTGCATGTGAGATGGGTCTCCTGAATACAGCAGACTGATGGGTCTTGACTCTTTATCCAGTTTGCCAGTCTGTGTCTTTTAATTTGAGCATTTAGTCCATTTACATTTAAGGTTAATATTGTTATGTGTGAACTTGATCCTGCCATTATGATATTAACTGGTTATTTTGCTCATTAGTTGATGCAGTTTCTTCCTAGCCTCAATAGTCTTTATATTTTGGCATGTTTTTGCAATGGCTGGTACTGGTTGTTCCTTTCCATGTTTAGGGCTTCCTTCAGGGTCTCTTGTAAGGCAGGCCTGGTGGTGACAAAATCTCTAAGCATTTGCTTATCTGTAAAGGATTTTATTTCTCCTTCACTTATGAAAGTTAGTTTGGCTGGATATGAGATGTTCTTTGAAACCAATGGGAACAAAGATACAACATACCAGAATCTCTGGGATACATTTAAAGCAGTGTGTAGAGGGAAATTTATAGCACTAAATGCCAACAAGAGAAAGAAGGAAAGATCTAAAATTGACACTCTAACATCACAATTAAAAGAACTAGAGAGGCAAGAGCAAACACACTCAAAAGCTAGCAGAAGGCAAGAAATCACTAAGATCAGAGCAGAACTGAAGGAGATAGAGACACAAAAAACCCTCCAAAAAATCAATGAATCCAGGAGTTGGTTTTTTGAAAAGATCAACAAAATTGACAGACCGCTAGCAAGACTAATAAAGAAGAAAAGAGAGAGGAATCAAATAGACGCAATAAAAAATGATAAAGGGGATATCACCACCGACCCCACAGAAATACAAACTACCATCAGAGAATACTATAAACACCTCTATGCAAATCAACTAGAAAATCTAGAAGAAATGGATAATTTCCTGGACACTTACACTCTTCCAAGACTAAACCAGGAAGAAGTTGAATCCCTGAATAGACCAATAGCAGCCTCTGAAATTGAGGCAACAATTAATAGCCTACCCACCAAAAAAAGCCCAGGACCAGATGGATTCACAGCTGAATTCTACCAGAGGTACAAGGAGGAGCTGGTACCATTCCTTCTGAAACTATTCCAGTCAATAGAAAAAGAGGGAATCCTCCCTAACTCATTTTATGAGGCCAACATCATCCTGATACCAAAGCCTGGCAGAGACACAACAAAAAAAGAGAATTTTAGACCAATATCCCTGATGAACATTGACGCAAAAATCCTCAATAAAATACTGGCAAACCGGATTCAGCAGCACATCTAAAAGCTTATCCACCATGATCAAGTGGGCTTCATCCCTGGGATGCAAGGCTGGTTCAACATTCGCAAATCAATCAACGTAATCCAGCATATCAACAGAACCAAAGACAAGAACCACATGATTATCTCAATAGATGCAGAAAAGGCTTTTGACAAAATTCAACAGCCCTTCATGCTAAAAACGCTCAATAAATTCGGTATTGATGGAATGTACCTCAAAATAACAAGAGCTATTTATGACAAACCCACAGCTAATATCATACTGAATGGGCAAAAACTGGAAAAATTCCCTTTGAAAACTGGCACAAGACAGGGATGCCCTCTCTCACCACTCCTATTCAACATAGTGCTGGAAGTTCTGGCTAGGGCAATCAGGCAAGAGAAAGAAATCAAGGGTATTCAGTTAGGAAAAGAAGAAGTCAAATTGTCCCTGTTTGCAGATGACATGATTGTATATTTAGAAAACCCCATTGTCTCAGCCCCAAATCTCCTTAAGCTGATAAGCAACTTCAGCAAAGTCTCAGGATACAAAATTAATGTGCAAAAATCACAAGCATTCTTATACACCAATAACAGACAAGCAGAGAGCCAAATCAGGAATGAACTTCCATTCACAATAGCTTCAAAGAGAATAAAATACCTAGGAATCCAACTTACAAGGGAGGTAAAGGACCTCTTCAAGGAAAACTACAAACCACTGCTCAGTGAAATCAAAGAGGACACAAACAAATGGAAGAACATACCATGCTCATGGATAGGAAGAATCAATATCGTGAAAATGGCCATACTGCTCAAGGTTATTTATAGATTCAATGCCATCCCCATCAAGCTATCAATGAGTTTCCTCACAGAATTGGAAAAAACTGCTTTAAAGTTCATATGGAACCAAAAGAGAGCCCGCATTGCCAAGACAATCCTAAGTCAAAAGGACAAAGCTGGAGGCATCACGCTACCTGACTTCAAACTATACTACAGGGCTACAGTAACCAAAACAGCATGGTACTGTTACCAAAACAGAGATATAGACCAATAGAACAGAACAGAGCCCTCAGAAATAATACCACTCATCTACAGCCATCTGATCTTTGACAAACCTGAGAGAAACAAGAAATGGGGAAAGGAATCCCTATTTAATAAATGGTGCTGGGAAAATTGGCTAGCCATAAGTAGAAAGCTGAAACTGGATCCTTTCCTTACTCCTTATACGAAAATTAATTCAAGATGGATTAGAGACTTAAATGTTAGACCTAATACCATAAAAACCCTAGAAGAAAATCTAGGTAGTACCATTCAGGACATAGGCATGGGCAAGGACTTCATGTCTAAAACACCAAAAGCAACAGCAGCAAAAGCCAAAATCGACAAATGGGATCTAATTAAACTAAAGAACTTCTGCACAGCAAAAGAAACTACCATCAGAGTGAACAGGCAACCTACAGAATGGGAGAAAATTTTTGCAATCTACTCATCTGACAGAGGGCTAATATCCAGAATCTACAAAGAACTCAAACAAATATACAAGAAAAAAACAAGCAACCCCATCAAAAAGTGGGGAAAGGATATGAACAGACATTTCTCAAAAGAAGACATTCATACAGCCAACAGACACATGAAAAAATGCTCATCATCACTGGCCATCAGAGAAATGCAAATCAAAACCACAATGAGATACCATCTCACACCAGTTAGAATGGCAATCATTAAAAAATCAGGAAACAACAGGTGTTGGAGAGGATGTGGAGAAATAGGAACACTTTTACACTGTTGGTGGGATTGTGAACTATTTCAACCATTATGGAAAACAGTGTGGCAATTCCTCAAGGATCTAGAATGAGATGTACATATGACCCAGCCATCACACTACTGGATATATACCCAAAGGATTATAAATTATTCTACTACAAAGACACATGCACATGTATGTTTATTGCGGCACTGTTCACAATAGCAAAGACTTGGAATCAACCCAAATGTCCATCAGTGACAGACTGGATTAAGAAAATGTGGCACATATACACCATGGAATACTATGCAGCCATAAAAAAGGATGAGTTTGCATCCTTTGTAGGGACATGGATGCAGCTGGAAACCATCATTCTTAGCAAACTATCACAAGAAGAGAAAACCAAACACTGCATGTTCTCACTCATAGGTGGGAACTGAACAAAGAGATCACTTGGACTCTGGAAGGGGAACATCACACACTGGGGCCTATCATGGGGAGGGGGGAGGGGGGAGGGATTGCATTGGGGAGTTATACATGATATAAATGATGAATAGATGGGTGCTGACGAGTTGATGGGTGCAGCACACCAACATGACACAAGTATACATATGTAACAAACCTGCACGTCATGCACATGTGCCCTAGAACTTAAAGTATAATAAAAAAAAAAGGGAAAATATTAGACACAAGGTTTATTTGTATCCCCTCTTTTCCCAACAGAGACCCTAAAGTTAAATAAAAATGGTGCTTTTGAAAAATTCAGGAGTTTCCTCACACCAATAGAAATAGGATTGGCATTTCAAACTTCAACAACAAGGCTACTTTCAAGGAAAGAAAATTTAATATTGCAATATGGTTTCATGAGCAGTCTTATATCAATAAGTTCAAGTGACTGGGAACCCAACAAAAACAGAGCAAAATCCTTGTATCTTCTATCATATTAATTCCATTAAAACAGGATTGAGCAACTCCAAGCCTAAGTTTGGAAACCTGATTGATGAAAATAGTCTATAACTGTTATGAAGATCCTCCTCCACTCAATGTGAGAATACAGTCTTAAACAGTACTTAGTATAACTGCATTTTATGTCAAATTGTTAATTGTATGTTTCTTTATAGTATTTCTCTGTGGTATGTTTTACTTCCATTTTCAGAAACAAATAAGAATAAAGCAAATGTAGTAAATTTTCCAAAATGAAAAGTGAACTGAGACCCAGAGAAGACTTAATGGACAATGTCAGATTGACCATTGAAACATTGTAAGTTTCCTATTAATTAGCTAAAATATAATTCTTAAAATATACAGAAAACATGCTAACATAGAGAAGGATTAGGGCATATTTGAAAGCTTGAAAATTCCCTTAATAATGAATTTCTTAGTAGGAACATTCATTTCATCATTTCTCTCTTCTCTTTATTCATCCACCACCTCCTACGCTTTCTTAATTACAAATGACTTTCAAACAAATTTTCTCTCATAAAAGGGATAGCCTCTACCCCTCACACTACTCACTTGCTTATACACATAGTGTCCTAGTTTGACAGCTCAGGACTGTCAAACTAATAATTACTGAGCTCCTCCTGGCACTGATACACAGAGCTCTTTCACTTGGTGGAAGACAAAAAGAAAACAAAATGTATAAAGAAGAGAAAAAAAAAGTTTTAGCAGATTAATGCTTCACTTGAACTTACTTCTATCTTATTCGTTTTTGAATAGAATAAGCTAAGATTTCTAATTAAAACTTCCCACTGGTATAAAAATACTAAAACCACCTTACAATGTAATAATGCAGCAATACCTTTTATTTCAAATACAGTGCTTATGTTGAAAGAATACATAGCAGTTTAATGGTTTAAAAAAGAAATAAACATGATTTCTCACCTGTTGTTTTATGCATAACCTTAAATATATATGACAATCACTGTTGGGATTCTGAAATAGGACTTATGCCCATGTTTCCTATTCTGGTTTTCTTAAGATTGATGATACTTCACTTTAGAGCTCATCAGAGATAATTTCTATTTCTTGGAAGTAATAAATTCTCCCACAAGAAATTATTAAGGATAAGGTTCCAATTTCCTCCAATATCTAGGGGGAATCTTGAAAACTCCAAAAGTGTTGTAGGTAATGGTTATCTTTGAACTAAAATTAATCTACCAGAAATGCCCCGTGCTAACAGCCACTATAAAGATAGACTGCCGGCAGGGTGCGGTGGCTCAAGCCTGTAATCCCAGCACTTTGGGAGGCCGAGGCGGGCGAATCACGAGGTCAGGAGATCGAGACCATCCTGGCTAACCCGGTGAAACTCCGTCTCTACTAAAAAAATACAAAAAGCTAGCTGGGTGAGGTGGCAGGCGCCTGTAGTCCCAGCTACTTGGGGAGGCTGAGGCAGGAGAATGGCATGAACCCGGGAGGCGGAGCTTGCAGTGAGCTGAGATCCGGCCACAGCACTCCAGTCTGGGCGACAGAGCGAGACTCCCTCTCAAAAAGAAAAGGATAGACTGCCTTCAGGTTGGATAGTGTTACAGATGGGGAAGCTCTTTCCATATAGGACTTGGGTGGCCTTTTGAGTCAACGTGAACTCCACTCCAGGATCATCCAGCAGAAAGTAAATATGAATCTTAATAACTCCTTCTAAATTCATACTTATTCTGTGTTTGCATAATGTTGCTGGACCAAAACAGGTATCAGAGTTATTATAATGGCCTGGTTCACTTTGAAGTTGTTTTCATATAGTAGGTAATGGAAATTTTAGAACTGAGGAAAAAATAGGAGCACCGCTTGCTTCATTTTGGCACTATGCCAAATCCTTACCAGAACAGGAATATTTTGGTGATTGTCACCATCTTGAACAGGCAGGAATGACACTTTGCGCCTCTGTCCATGGTCCTGAAGCAAAAACAGACAAACCATGCAATTTTAGATTTCCACAGTAGAGTTAAACACTGTTTAACAAAAATATTTGCAATTGCGTGTTTTGTAACAGAATATGAAGTCTTCAAATTAGTTTAGAGATGTTTAACAGAGAATGGGGGAAAAAAGTAAAGTTGCAATAGATGCTAATTTAGCAGGTTAATTTGACATGCAGTTAGAACAGATGTTCCGTTGAACATGCCATTCAGTGTTAGCTTCTAAATTTATTTTCAAAAATTTAAAATAAAAGAAAGGTAGTATAAGCATTATCTGATTTCTTGAATATTCAAAGCACATCAATTAGAAAATTTGACAACATTACTAATTGAGTTGTGCAGATTTTATGCTGTTTATTAGTTTGAATTAAGAAGAAAAAAGAGAAAAACAGCTTTGCTATTTTATAATTGTACTCAGAATATTCAGTGACACTTGGATCATGAAACTTAATTTAAAGTATTCAAGTGATCCTCACTGCTATACCAGTGGTAAGGATCCATGGATTCTGCGGCAAAAATGTTTAATGCATCAATTTAAATCAGTTCTGTTCTTTATGGGAAGGGAAAATAAAATATTCTCCTAGGGGGCTGCTAAAGAGAAAAGTACATTCTTCTGCCACCTATCGAGTATTCCAATAAAGCTGAGATAGTACCTGCTTCATCTTTAAATGAGCACTGGCTAAATTGTGTTTCCTACTGTGAGGATTTCCAAATCAGTTTTTTAACTACTGTGTTTTTCTCTGTCTTTGAAACTTACCTACCACCCTTTTTCTTGGCATATTAAATAATTACTGTGGAGGAATATGTAAGAAGAATCTATATAGGGACATAGGAAAGGTATTAAATATCTCCAAAATGACTAAGCTTTTTTTTTTTTTTCATTTTTATTTCTTTGCGTTTTTTTTTAATGCTGACTTTTCCTTCTTAACCACAGTCCTTTCCTTAGCCTCAGAGTTGGAGTGATTTTGAACACAGGGCTTCTATGTATCACTAAAGCCACTGGCAATGTTTAAAGAAGAAAGGTCCCAGATACTCTCTTACCATTCTGGAAAAATTTCAATCTCCCAAAAATGTCCTAATATTTCTGAATAATCCTAAAAATGATTTGAAAAGGAAAAATTCCAACACTAAAAAATTATTGGCGAATATTGGCATTGTTCTATATAGAACTATAGGTACATGTTATATGGCTTGTTTGAGGATTTCAGGACATTGAGATCATTATTTGCCTTATGTCTTAGAGAAATGTACATGTTATGAATGCAAAATTTGGAAGGAAAACTTCTTTTTGTATAAAAATGTAATCTGGAATGATTCTGTGCCCTATCCTTCTTCCTTTGAGTTTTTGAGCTTATACTTTCAGACATAAATAACAGAGAGATGCTTTTAAAAACTTCTTTTATGCCATTAGTTCATGAAACACTTTTGTAGTATGTTATTTCTTTGGTGACTTGTGATCGCTTTTCAGGCAGTCTACAACAATTTCAAAATAATCAAAATGCTGCTGTATTAATCAGGGTTCCCCTGAGGGACAGAACTAATAGTGTGTGTGTGTGTGTGTGTGTATGTGTATGTGTGTGTGTGTGTGTGTGTGTGTGTATTATACTTCATAGATAGATAGTATTAATTTACATGATCACAAGGTCCCACAATAATAGGTTGACTGCATGCTTGAGGAGCAAGGGGAGCCAGTTGTTTGTGTCTCAAAACTGAAGAACTTGGAGTCCAGTGTTTGAGGACAGGAAGCATCTAGCACAGGAGAAAGATGTAGGCTGGGAGGCTAGGCCACTCTCACCTTTTCAAAATTTTCTGCCTGTTTATATTCTCTGGCAGTTGATTAGATTGTGCTCACCAGAGTAAGGGCAGGTCTGACTTCCCCAGCACACTGACTCAAATGATAATCTCCTTTGGCAAGACCCTCACAGACACACACCCAGGATCAATAATTTGTATCTCTGAATCCAATCAAGTTGACATTCAGTATTAACCAGCACAAGTCCACCACTTGGTAACCTGAGCCCCTGCACATCTCCTGAGATAATACATAATCTCCAAATAAAGACAAAAATAATGTCATAATTACACCTAACATAATACAACATCCTTCAAGTGTAATGCACCTCCTCCTGGGTCACACTCTCAGCCTTACTTCTAGGGTCCCACCACATCTTTAGTCTAGTCATAGGTCTAGAAGCAAACAGGGGTCTTGGGGGTGGCTCCTGATGAGAATCAACATTATTTTGCCTGGCAACTTGCCTCAGGGGAGGCCATCACTGTTGCCTCAGGCAGTGCAGGGTTTATCTCCTCAGACAAAGGTGGAAAGACTGATGGTAGCATGGGTTGGGGAGAGGATGTTGCCACTACTGGGGATGGTGAAGCTGTTCCTTCTGGCAAGATAGGTTCCTTAGAGTTTACAAACTCAGTGTCCCCAGCTACATCAGGGTCCTCCCACACATCCTCATTCCAAGTTGCAGGTCCCATTATTTTCCAATCAATGCCCTCACTTTAACAATAGACAACTGGCAAGGCTGTGCATGCATGCACCTTTCATCGCAGGTCAGCCATTTGCATGATAAGAGTTTGTGTCTGTTTTTCCACAATTTCAACTCTTTCTCTACAGGGGATAAGACTCTCACTCAGGGCACTCTTAACAGATTCGATGCTCAGTATCTGCTTCTGAAGCCAGGAGATATAGTCCCTGAGTTCAACACTTTCCTTCGTCACTTTGTTTGCTGAACTTGGGAGCAACCAACCAACTTCATTATGTTCTTTGGTTCTCCACATATGGTCAAAGGCATTACATGTAGAATCACTAAACTCCTTGCTTCTCATGAGTGGTGAATCAGGACTGTCAAAAGCATTTATGTTGCATAACTCTCTAAAGAGTTCATGCCAAGGACTCTCAGTGTTCTTCATACTATTAAATGTAGAGTCCTTAGCATTTTGGGGTTGAATCATATTAAGTGGCCAACACCAGAAACCCCAAAACCAATGAAAAACTCTATCCTTAATATTTGCTTCCTCTAGAACCACTCCTGGTACCAAAATCTGTATTAGGGTTCCCTAGAGGGGCAGAACTAATAGGAGATATATGTATCTATATGTATGTATGGAGATACATATATATGTGTACAGAGATACATATATATGGAGATACATATATGTATGGATATACATATATACATGTATATATATACTAAGTATTAACTTACACAATCACAAGGTCCCACAATAGGCTATCTACAGGCTTGAGGAGCAAGGAGACCCAGTCCAAGTCTCATAACGGAAGAACTTGGTGTCCAGTGATTGAGGGCAGGAGGCATCCAGCATAGGAGAAAGATGTAGTCTGGGAGGCTAGGCCAGTCTCAGCTTTTCACATTTTTCTGCCTGTTTATATCTGCTGGCAGCTGATTAGATTGTGCCCACCAGATAAAGGGCGGGTCTGCCTTGCCCAGCTCACTGACTCAAATGTTAATCTCCTTTGGCAACACCCTCACAGACACACCCAGGATCAATACTTTGTATCCTTCAGTCCAAATCAAGTTGACACTCAGTATTAACCAGCACAACTGCTTTTATTGATTGTTATTGAACTTGAGTTATTTTGACTTCACTTTTCCCACCTGTTATGTTTAATTCATTCAGTAACAACTGCTATTTCTCTTCCCGCTCCATTATTTTCACTTCTATCTCCATAAAGGAGATGCTCATACCAGAATCCTGAATTTTTGCAATGTTCCGACGCACTTTTCTCTCACTTTTCTATGTGGCCTTAAATCTATCCTGCTCTCCAGAGTTAAATGGCATTTATAGAACACTATTTTGATGATAATTTGCTTTCTCTTAAAATGTTTAAGGAGATTCCTCTTTTTTTGTGAAATGTTTTAACATGACTTCTAAGACCTAAATTTATGTAACAACTACCTGTTTTCCCAGTCTTTCATTGTGTTAATCATTCACATGTGTTCATTCTTTTGTATAGAATCTTCCATGGGTGATCTACTGAACATTTCATCCTTACTCCTTGCCTTTTTGAGCTCATGGTATGCTCTAGCCCTGGATTCCCTGCCCCTCTCCCTTCACCAATAAACATTAAACATAAGCTCCTATCCCTCATGTATGTCTTTTATGAGGCCTACTCTTATAATGACTTCACAGGGTAATCTCATAGCCAATGTCTTTATCATTCATTCTCTCAGCTATTTCACCTCTTCGATTATTATGTAAGTATTTCTCCCTGAGTATCATCTAAACTAAAACCTCCCCAGCATTTCTATGTATCTTGCACTCTCAAATCATCCAGCAAAATGCTGGGATTGTGGAAGAAATGTATACTTAGACGCATAAGCATAGATGCATTGATATATGAAAATGTTTGATAATGAGATACTCTAATTTTTATTAATACCAAACATTCCAAATAAGTGTATTCACTGTTTAGGTGTTAAGCATTCAAAGCAATGAATCAGTACTAGGGGTAGGCATTTTGGCTTTTCATGGCTTTAAGTTAACAAAACGGATACTGGTTTATATCTGGGCTCTCTACTTGTTTTAATATTGTTTAGCAAGTTGTGATACTCTGTTTAAGCTCCCCGTTATAATATTCCTCTAGTCAATGCTTTCTAATATTTCTTTCCTTTATGCCATTTCGGAACCATTTCAAGCTATCGTGGTGGTAAGTTACTTTGGTCTGATTGCTGTATGCCCTATTCATAATTACCCCAGTCCTGTGTTTCATTCCATTTCATTATGTAGCCTGTAACACCTAAACCTTTCACTAGTTCCCCAACCTATAACTTAACCTTTAAGTAGAAAGCTAAAAATTGTCTTTGCCACAGAAGACGCCAGGATTCATGAAACTCCTTCTTTACTAATACGTGTATAGGAAAAACAAAAGTCACCATTTTATACCTACCACTTTTCTAGTTTCAAAACGGAGCTTAGAGTGGAAATGTACAATGATACAGTCAATGTGAAAAACTTTAATACTTCTTCTAAAAGTTATACATAGTATTACATATGACCTAATAATTCAACTCCTAAGTATTTGCCAAAAATAATTAAAACAGGTATTCAAATAAAAACTTGTACATAAATGTGCATAGAATAATTATTCATGATATCCACAAGATGAAAACAACCCACATTTCCTTAAATGGATGAACGAATAAGCAAAATGTGGTATAGCTAGATAATAGAATATTATTTAGCCACAAAAAGGAGCAAAGTACTGATTCATACGTGCTATAACATGGTTAAACCTAGGGGAAAGAAGCCAGTCACCAAAGACCAAATATGTTGTATATACATAAAATATACAGAATAGGCAAATAAAGAGAAGCAGAAAGTAGATGACTGCTTGCTTAATGCTGGAGGCAGTGAATAGGAAACAGGATAGCTAAAGGGTACAGAATCTTTCTTTGTGGTGATGAAATGTTCTAAAATTCACTATGGTGACTGTTGCTCATATCCATGTGTATACTAAAATGATTGAATTTTACATTTTAAATGGGTGGATTCTATGGTAGAAAATGAACTGTTTAATAAGTTGACCTTAGAATAATTTGTTTCTGTTTAGATAAATGATAATCTACACTGAGAGGTTTATTCATAGATAATGGAAGAGTAAAATGAAAACAAACCAATTTCAATGCTTCCTCCTGATATCCTAATCTCATTGGAAAGGAAGAAAAGGAGCTGTTCCTGAAGAGGGGAATGCATTAAGGGCTGTTTTTTTTATCCAGTTCAGGGCAGCACTAATGTTAGTGCTAACTAACAGGAACTTTAACATGCTAATGTTAATGAAGTCAAGAGTACTCAGAGAACTAAATCATTTCACTATAAGTCAAGGGAAAGACAGGAAGTCTGGAAGAAAGTCCCAGGCAGATACCATAGCATTAGCATGTGCCAACTGTGTGTATATTTACCTTAGATTTTGTGGGAAATGAGTCAGCAGCTCCTCCTTTCTTATACAGTCAACTGGATATAGTCAGATTTGTATTGCCAGGGGACAGCATTTGAGTGTCAAACAACCTAATCATTTGGAGACTGAACAGATGTTTAGGAGTGCTGAATGCATAAGGCTCTGAAGATTGCAGCATCCTAGGGAAAAAAACAAACCAACCAGAAAACCTCATTAGACCTCTTAAAACAAATACCATAAATGCTGAAATCCAATTTGCTGTGTTTAAAAAATTGTTTTTAATTCCTCTATATGAAGTCCTGTTAGCCAACTTTATATAGAGGGTTTACAGCTTTTATTTTAGGAAATGATCTAAGGATCAAGAAAGAAAGTCACATTACTTAAGAAGATGAGGACACTGAGTAGGCAAGTTTCAGGGATTGTTGATCAAACCTTTGCATTATTGTTCCTGCCTTCCTGGATTCAACCCCTGAATTATCTCATTTTCACTAATGTACAGAATGATTGTTCTAAAAGTATGTCTAACATGTCCAGGAAAATGGCCATAAATGGTATCCAGGGCTGCAACTGTTGTCTGATAATTCTTTCATTTGAATCAATTCCAAAACATAAAAAATAAGGAAATTATAAATGTAAGCACCACCTGTCATCAGTTACAAGCCATCTCTTCCCATTACCTGAGGCTTTCTGTGAAAGAAAATGAAATTCTTTATATGACACTTTTAAAAAAAAATTAAAGGAATTAGCAAAGAGTAGTTTTTAAGAGCTCTAGATTCTGATTAACTTAGCTAATTTCCCACTGTTGTTTAATAAATTGGATTGTTAATGTAAAGGCCCAGGAATTTTCTAATGATGATAGTAGAATATAGCCCACAAGTGGCATGACTTTCCTCCTTTCACCTACCCAATTTAGAGTGAAAATATTAGGCCACCAGAGAAGAGACTTTCAGAATAAACGTTTTAAAAATGCTATCATTTTCAGTCTAAAAACCAAACATTTTTATAGTATAGACAAAATATATCATTTAGATTGCATAATAATCTTATATGACAAGTAGCATTGATAGCATCTACATAGGCCAGCATCTTGTCAGTGAAAAACAAGGGCAAATATATACCCAGGGCAGTTGGCACCAAGCACTGCCCTGCTCACAAGTGCTGTTTCTAATAGAAACTGTAAAATACCATAGACACATACATACATGCATGGCATACATTTTCAAATCTATCTCTTTTTTTCTGTTTGTCTCACTCTCTTTGTTTCTCCTCTAATATTCTACCACTTCCTTTACTCTTGATATATTTAACATAGTGCTGATACGCTAGAAAAAATTCAAATGCCATGCTGCATGTTGGCAAACGTGTGTGATTAGCCATAGCCACTCAATTATACCCCTTTTGATATGTTTACATACCTCACTATGAAGTACTTCCTGTGTGTATGCGTTTCTTGGCAGTTATAGCATATGACAGTAAAATCACTGGTCTGACAAATGACTGTATATTTCTCTTGGGTGAAATTTTTTAAAAAGTGCCCACATTCATACTCCTTCCATCTTCCGTCTCCTTCTCCACACACTGTGCACTATTGAGTGGTGTCTTTGATTAGAGTACATGAACCAGAAAAGAAGAATGGGCTCCTGCTGAAAATAAGAAAATTCCATTGATAATTCTTGGGTTGTTTGCTCACTTACCTGGAAATTGCTCAACAAGGCGTGGTATTAAAAGGAACGTTGGAATTTTTCTCCTGTGCTTCCCAAGCAAAAGATTAGAAAACACTGAGTTTCTTTAATTATAATAAGTAAAACTGTTAAACTTTGCCTAGACAGAGATTAAATCAGGAATATAACATATAATCAGAACCCAGCATAAACTAGCCATAGCCAGCTCACTGAGAAATACACCAACAGGCTGAAAGATATTTGATTTGATTTGATTCTCCTTTTATCTTATTTTTTTTCTATTTTTATCCTTTTTCCCATTGTGAAGTCTTATAAATGTACACATTAGCTCACCCACTGCTGTTTTTTTGTTTGTTTGTTTGTTTGTTTTCAGGAGTAAATAATTTATTACAAGTCTTTTATAATAAGAGAAACTTATTACCCCTTGCATTTTATTTTACCAAACCCTCAGTCCACAAAAATTCCATGGAATAAACTAATTCTTCCTTCCTATTCACTGTAGAAGAAAAGGCAGTATAATGTATAGCTGTGTTTTACAAGAGAACAAATCTTTTTCTGTGATGGTGACAACATGGAACAATGTATCACTTTGTCCTACAAAGAAAGTTGTCCTATGTTCAGGACAGTCTCAAATGGGAGTGAATGGCACTGCCAAACTGGTCATACAAATTAGGTCTTTATCATAAATTCATACAGTGGCTTTTTAAGGGCATTATGTATGTACTTGAAGTGTATTTTATATCATTTTCTGACCTTGGAATGTAGAGTTAAACTTAGGAAACGCTGATATGGATCTAACTTCATATTCATAAAATAAATATCTCATGAGTTTATATTGTCAGCATCTTGCCCAACACTTCTCCTTGGCCCTGCCATCCCTGCCCCACTCCATATTGAGAGTAATGGGTATAGTAGAATGCTTATGGATAAGTATGACTTCCTAGGCTGTAGACACCTATATGATGTCACCCATCCTGAGTTGGATGGGTGACAGTTGGAGTCTAATCACTTCCTGGATAGACCAGAGCAAGGCCATCAAGTTCTACTAGGAAATAATTCCTGGAGTGCTGGGAGCCACCTTTGCATTCTCATCATGCAGAGGCCAAATATGTTTGTTGAATTTAAAGTTGATTTAATGAAATTTAAGAAAATTTAAGAGGCCTTTCATCTCCTTTCTCACTCTTCTTTTCCTCTGAACTCAGGGTGAAATTCTGTTGACATTTTTTGATGGAAATGTGATTGGGTGTTATGTAAACTTTAGTGTGTTCCTTATCTTAGAGGACTAAATTAGTGCCAGACATAAACATGAGTTAACTCATAATAGTGGATTAGACTTCTGATAAAAAGAAAGCCTCAAAGAGTGGAGCAAAAAAAAATAATGATCTTGGACTATTGCAGTGGAGGCTGAAGGAGCTGGCAAGAAAAGGGGTTGGGGAAAAAGAAAACTATGGAGACCTTGGATTCCCATGGGTATAAAGCCTGGCTGCAAGGGAGCAGGAAAAACAGATGTGACCTACTTTTTAGTTATACCTCAGAAAGGTATCCTTGGGACTTACTTTTGGGATCACATACATGTAAGTCTTCCCTTGAGTCATTTTATCCCTAATATTTACTATTAAACATTTTATAATAAAAGATTCAAGTTTCTGTATTTATATAAATATATCTGCCCACATGCATATGAATGGTTCAAATTTTTTTCTTTGAATAGGTAAGGTTTTGTCTGAGAATGAATGATAATGCAAAGAGAAACAATTCTTGATTAGAAAAGGAATTTTCATATAGAAACAAAATGATACACAATCAAGATCAGCCACTTCAGGCCAGACACAACATAAGCATAGATAAATACTCAAATCAATCAACTAAACAACCGTCTTCTGTACTTGGAGTCTGAAGGAAAAATGTGGTTCTTCAATAGACCTTGAGACTTTAACAGAAAAAAATATGGTTTTAGTACTGTTGCCAGTTACTTGGCATTTCTAACCTTATAGCAAGGACACTAGCCTGTTCTCATATTGTTCAGAGAGCTATATATGGGTGTATATCTGTTCCACAAGCATTGATTGAGTGACTAATGTTCGTACGGCACTTAATGCTCCAAATATTCCCTTGAATTGCATAAATTTGTTGCTCTGAAAGTTCAAACAATTGAAAGATAGATGTGCAAACACATGTATAAGTTAATAACAACAGTAAGTATGTGTGCCATGTTTGCTGTGTGCCAGGTCCTGTTCTTATATATTCTCATTTAATCCTCGGAGGGACCCTATGAGGAGGCAACAATATTATCCTATTTCACAGATAAGAAACACAGACAGATTGAATTAACTTGTTCAGAGTCACACAACTATTAAGTGATAGAGTGAGAATGTGCACCTAGGTAATTTTAACCACAATTTCATGATGGAAAAATGTGGGAATTTAAATGAGGGAAGTTGTTATGAGTAAGTAAAAGTATCATAAAGATAAGTAAAACTGCGTTTGGTCTTTAAAAATACATAAATAAGAGGGTCAGGTAGAGAGGAAAACGAGTCAGGGATATGCATTTTGGGCAGAGACATTTTTGTTAATAATTTCTTATTTTACTAACCAAGGCTTCTGTACAATAGATTTGACTTCTTCTATTCAATTAACTACACTTCAATTAAGGATAAGGAAAAACATTGTTTTCTTAACATGCCATGCTCAAATAAATTGGCCACTGTTCTGGAGTGAGGAAATAAATAGTTTGGTTGATCAATTCCATGTGGTGGAGTGGGGTGGGCGTTATTGATTTGATGTAATATAGAGCTGATAAGAAAACCTCTACCTGATGTAAAATATTTCCACTACCACCCTACTTAGGCCTTGGTGTTATACCATTAAGCCCTTCGATGATCATCAACACATTAGCTCACATTAGTGTTATCAGTTCCGTAGCAGAGACCAAAGGCCAAAGGCTAGGCAAGTGAGGCAGAGGATAAATATGTTCTGACTGATAAAATTCAGAGAAGAGGAGAAGAAAACAGTGAGGAAAGGGCCTCTCCATGGGTGCTGCAACAGGCTGAAATGGGCAACGGTGCTGGGTCAGGGGGCGTGGCAAGGGCATTACTGCAGTCTTAGTTTTGTAACCAAATGTTGTACTCAAATGCCCAGGAGTGTTGACCTTGGAAATATAGTTGCAAAAAGCAAGAAAGAAATTTTTTTCTTCCTTTGAGTAGGGAGCTAGGACAATCATCTACATCCTGAAGAAGCAGGATGGGGAGGAAACAAATCTTGGGATACAAATGTCTTCCTTGACTGATTATATGTAGAGAGTGTCCGAAAATGTTAGAGCTTAGAGGTCATCCAGTTTCCTCCACTGGGTCTCATGTTTGAGATCCAGGGTTACCCTGTAAATTCAGTTGTCCCTACAATGTATGGTGTAACCTCCACATGTTTTGCTATCCTTGATGGGATAGATCACCTTATCTGTTGTCAGGCATTGTCTTACAAACTCTGATAATCTTCTCAAGAGCATAATACCCTTTGCAGAAACATTCTGACACTGAGTGGGATAGGTCCCTCATTTCATCCTCTCTTTCATTGCTTTACTTCCTCTCAAAAATAGAAACCTGGAACCAAAGAAGATATATAATGAAGGATGCCAGAGTCAGCAAATAAAAATAAAGGATGTCCAGTTAAATTTCAATTTCAGATAGTAGTACTTTGGGGACATGAGTATATCCCATGGAATATTTAGGCCATGACTGATGATAAAAATAATTCGTATTCATCTGAAATTCAAATTTAACTGAATGCCCTGTATTTTATCTGGCAGTCCCGCCTGTACATGGCAGAGTAGAAATAGCATAGGCCTTTGTGTTTAACAGAACATGAATTTCAATGCCAGCTTTGCTACCTAGCAGATGTGTGCATTTAAAGAAATTACTTAGTCTCTCTGAGCCTATTTCCTCCCTTGAAGAATGAAAATAATATTAATATCTATCATAGGGTTAGTGAGAGGATTAAATAAGCTAATACATGAACTGTATGAGGAAATGTCTGCAAATTGAAGTCTTGATAAATGATGGCTCCATCTGGAACACAGCAGCATTCAGAGGGCCCTGTGAAAACTGGTAACAGTTATTATTGATGGAGTTTAATTCTCTAATTTCCTAAAAGTGTTTTCATTGTCTAGATGTATGATCAATATTTAATTTTCATGTAAATTTCAATATGTTTTAAATTTCTGAAAGGCTTAGGGGTTGCTTTTATGTAAAATATTTCATAATTGAATAGAGAGCTCTCAAGGCTGATGTTTCTTTGCAAATTAAATCTCTAAAAAGTTGCTTCTTGTACTCCTGTGTTTGATTGCCAAAGCTGTAGAGTAACCCTGCCAATTGCCACTCTTCCTTTATATCCTACTAGTTCAAGTGAATTTTTCAGTACAACTTCCTGCCAGTGAGTACTCTTTGTATGTGTCTCCCTCTCTTTATCTGTCTACTTGTCTTTCCTTCACACACACACACACACACAGAGAGAGAGAGAGAGAGAGCCCAAGAGAGAGAGACTTACCTGCTCTTGCCAGAGGAAAAAAAAACCCATTTATCTGTCTCAGAAAGAATAAGGTAGGTGTTTGAGAGATTTTTTAAAAATGTATTTTCTATTTAGAGAGGAGAAAGAGAAAGAAAGAGGAAGAGAGATAACCCCCAAGAAAGTCAAACTATCTATTTATTTAGTTATGTGTTTTGGGTTGCATTTTGCATTAATCACTGCCACACACAGGAGCCCTGCAATTTATTACTGGTGATAAGTGTGGACAGTAGCTATTATTTTCTCTCCCTGTTCTAAAATGTGGCATAGTGGGACATTTAGATTTATGGAACATGCATTATTCAAAACTCTAGTTCTGGGATGGCTCAGCAGGAAGACTACTAGCTATTTCCATAAACCTTTTTCAAAATTTCTCCTCACTATTTTCTTCGTTTCCTTATCATGGTGTTAGAAATCACTCAAAACTCAGTAGTGGGAGAATTCATCATGGAAATCTATCAGTCCAGCATCCTTCACAAAGGGGAATGAGTAGGAACTCCCTATTCTACAAAATCCAAGAAATCCTTAGAGGAAGCAAGTAGATTTTTACTGGTAGTAAAGAGATGGGCACCTAATATTCTAGAAGATTCCTTAGGTGTTAAAGACCCACATGATACAGATACTTTCCTCCTAAACTTGAGTATGCTTGTGCTGATAATTATTTATCATTAATCATGTTCAGATACATATTTTGCTCAATATTCTAGTGTCATATATGTGCAAGATATTTGAAGGGAAGAAAAACAAATTAGAAATTTGAGAATAGTAGTCAATAAAAACAAGAAGTAGAAAAATATGTCCATCTGTATATATTAACACTGATACATGTAAAGTGAATGAATATATAAATCTAAACCATTTAGAATTGTCAAAGTAAAATACAATTGCTAGTAGTAATAATCATCACTATATGTGGACAGTTTTATAGGTGGTTCTATATAAGTGTGAATAAGGCCTAATTTAAAAATATTCAGCTTGTTGATTCAGCATAAGAAATCTCTCTGAAAATGGCTCTGGAATAATATGAGAGGTATAAGTTGAGATGCTCACCCTTGTTTGAAAATGGCATTTTCAAACCTAGATTGAAAATGGCATTTTTATGTCATGGTAACCTAAAAAGGATCAATAGGATGGTGTAATCCTTGGCTATAAACAATACAGAAGAGACAGATAATACAGGGGTGTGGTTAGCAGCCTCACTCCAAGATAGCTGCTCTATAGTTATAATCCTATTTGACAATTATTTCTCTAGCTTTCAAATGGCTAGTTCTCTACTCCCTTTCTTTAGATGTGTGAGACTTATATTCTTTAGTTCCTAAATGCTTAACTTTGTGCCATCATCTATATTCTATTGTGTTTTTGTATGACACATAACCATTTATGGACGCCTACTATATGGGAGCCATTCTGCTATTTGTTTTTAATATATTCAAGATCTTAGTGAATTTCATAAAATTCTTAAGTAGTTTTTTTTTTTTTTTTTTTTTTTTTAATAGTCCCATTTTAGAGATGCTGAAAAGGTGGGGGAAAGATTGGTTGCCGAATTCTTAAGGAATTTCTCAATATTGATAAATTTGTTTCTCTACATTGATAAGAGAGAGTGTGACTTTAGTTCACAGAAAACAGCAATTAACTGAGAGTTAATACTGTGATTTACTGCAATTCCCTTAGCTAGAAGATTCTGGAAACAAGTTAGCAATGAAAGTACTTACTGTCCAAGGAGTTCAAGTTGGAGCTACTGGATCTCCCTCTCCAGGCCTACTTCAGTATAGCATAGTGGTTAAAGACTGGGACCAGACTACTTAGGTTTTAATCCCAGTCATGCCATGAATATACTAGTGTATGGTCTCGGGCAAGTTACCCAAGTGGGAAGAGTGATAGTCGTCATGTCATGAATTTGATGTGAAGAGTAAATGAGTGAATAACTATATATTACTTAAGGCAGTGCCTGACACACAGTGAATGCTATGTAACTGTTAGCTGTTTTAATTACCTGCACTCTTGTATTCTGAGCTGATTGAGGCTGCAACAAGAGTTCTTTCCATGAGGAATAAGCAGAGACCTTTAACCAAGAGCAAGGCTCTGCTAAGCTGGAGTGGAGAGATAATACATTACCTTGACTCTCCACTCCTATCTTCTCAGGCCAGTTCACAATTTTCTAGGGAAAGTAGGAATGACAATTCAGATCATTTGAATATCTTATAATTCTAGTTGGAGAGAATGAGAACATGTAATCAGATATCAAAAATCCAAGGTCATCCCTTTTGTGGTAACTTTCTGAAAAAGAGCCTCTTCCCAAAATGGCCACTTTGTCCTTCATGACTTACCACATTGTAGAATATTCTGCTCACTAAGGTGAGAAGCATTCTTAAAACAGCACTTCTTTCTTTATTTCTTTGCTTACTTGATTGGTGCATGTGTAGGGTGATTTGGGGAAAATAAGCATTTCTAGGGAAAAAGAGGAAACAGGACGATGAAAGTGTTTAGGAAAAGTCAACTCAATTGTTCCATCTTTGTGTTAGAATTCCAGGTGAGACTAAGACCTCTCGGGTCAATACTGAGTTGAAGAAGGTGGTCAAAATAGTGGGCTGAGGAACCTGCAGAAAACCCAAGAGAAATTACCATTCAGCCTATGAACTATTTAAGAATAAGTTTCAATTAACTTTAAAGCATTAATCTATGTTTTCAGTTACTAAAGGAATAAAAGGATAGCCTAGAGAGAAACCGTATTTTTATAATATAACTTGCATGTATTTTTTCTGTTAACACTAAATACATGTGCATTGATGTATGCATAAAATATGTATCTATTTCAACACCCAGATATAACCAATCTTAACATTTTTGTGTACAATTTCTCACTTTTTTCTATGCATATATACAGTATGCTATTAATACTATTTAGCAATCAGTATGGAAATATAAATTAATATATAAATCAATACATCAATCCCAAAAATTTAAATTCCACCATATTTTCTAAATATATACAATGATATGTGTTACAAATCTGCTTACCAAGCAACAAAAACCATGGTATAAATTTTTCATTAACTCATTCTTAATAATTTCCAAATAAGTGGATTTTTAGAGATAACTGCTATCCTCTGCTTTCTCACATGTGGCCTTTTGTTTGATGCTTCTGCCAACAAGGAAATGATGCTCCAATCTTCCTCATGATTTGACATAGCAGACCCTATCAAATTCTCCCAGTAATGTTCTTGTTAAAGTGATAGTCATTGAATGATTGCAGTCCCAATTACAGAGTTTCTCTTAACTTCCATTTTATTGTCAATGGCACTTAATCTGTTTTCAGCTTTTGCTCAACTAGATAAGACAATAAAAGTATTCTAGCCCTTAATGTATTTCCTGATATTTTAAAAATATAGCAAATACTTTGATTATTGACTCTTTCACAAATACCTTTTTTTGGAAAGACATATTCGAACTGATGGAGCCTGCGTTTTTATTCCAAACAAGAAGTAGTACAGTAAGACAATAAAAACAGATCTTTTGTTAGACTTCTTGGACTAAAATTCTTTCTCTGCTACTTAAATTTTAAATAATTCTCTATGCCTCAGTTTTCTTACCCAAAATATGGGAGTATTGATTGAATTTATAGTACTCAAGTGACTGTAGTTTAAAACAGGTACCTATAAAGCATATTTTATATGAGACTGACTGTAAGGTTATAAATAAAATTAATGTTAATGCCCGTGACCAAGCATTTGATGATTTATCTTAAGGTCTTATTAAATAGAGGTAAACTGTCCCATCAAATCGATATTACATTCAACAGAATAAAAAAACAGATATTTCCACATGAGGCTTCCACTTGTCTCTAGTGGAACAGATGCTCACATGTTCCATCTGTCCCCTTTAGCCTTCTTCCTATCTTTAGATTGTCGTCCATTCCATCAGAGCCTAAAATAGTAGGCTCTGATTTGTGTTGGTGGCAGCTCCCATTATTCCTTCTTCTTCTTTTTATTTTTACTTTTTTTTTCCCTTGGCTTTTCCAGGTGCCAGGTATTTCTTATTTATTTATTTATGTAGAGATGGAGTCTCGCTATGTGGCCCAGGCTGGTGCAATCTCAGCTCACTGCAACCTCTGCTTCCTGGGTTCAAGTGATTCTCCTGCCTCAGCCTCCTGAGTAGCTGGGATTACAGATGTGCACTACCACGCTCCACTAATTTTTGTATTTCAGTAGAGTTGGGGTTTCCCCCTGTTGGCCAGGCTGGTCTCGAACTCCTGACCGCAAGTGATCTGCCTGCCTCAGCCTCCCAAAGTGCTGGAATTACAAGTGTGAGCCACGGCACCTAACCCCAGACCCCAGGTATTTCAGAAGTGGGCCAGCTGAGTATCAAACGCATGTCCACTAGGACATTCATTAGCCACCTCTAGGAGAGCTGTTGCTAACATCGACAGCTGGCTGGCTGGTGGGTGGGAGGTCAACAAGTAACACAGGGTGATTCCCTGGGATGCATACCTAGGGCTCCTGGTCTAGGCTCCAGTGGTTCTTAAGGGATATGGTATTTGAGAACCTCAGGACAGTGGTTATTTGCTCACTTGTACACAAGTTTCACTATATATTAGAAGACTCTAGCACTTATTGGTGTGCTTGTTGAAAAATTAGCCCTGCACCAATGTATATATAACTTTTCATGCTTCTATTAGTATTTAGCAACATATGGTAAACATTGTTTACAAAGCCATTTTTTAATAGTAAAATACCCTGACAAAAATTTAAGATTTCTCTAGTTTCCTCAGTCTCTTCATTCCTCTTGAGAGCCGTGGATTTGGTCTTACAAATTAGGGTGTCTTATGTCAAAGAAGTTATCAAAATATTTTGAAAAAAGTATTTTTTTATTTTCTGTCCTCAGATGTATCAAGCGCACTCTATTTTGAGATTTAAAGGCTTATTAGAAGGTTACACGTACTTGGAAGGAAGTTTGAACAATAGACATTGCAGAAAACACCATACTAAAAACAAAGATTAGCAAAAATGCTGAAGAAAAAATTCTGTGAAGTCTCTTTAGAGTGTTGTGTTTTTCGTAGTTCCCTTGGTTTATAGTTGATTTTTAAATAGGGAGATATTGTCACAGCATGGACTTATGGAATGCAAATGTTGTACTATATCATTCATTTCCTCCCTACTCATTGGTCATGAATATGGATGACATTTTCTCCTGTAATTAAAATATAGTCTAGTAATTTATACCTGAATTAAATTACAGCCTTAAAATAGGTTCTCCATGGAATCCTTTTAAAGTAACTCTGAGTTACTTTATTCTTGTTCTCATGTTGAGTAATAATACTGGCAAAGTCTTGGTCCAACATTCCTCCAATTCTCTTGTTATTACTCAAAGACACTCCTAAATGCTTCTTTCCATGTTTCAGACTCATTAATGACAGTTTGATTTTACATTTAGTTGGTAGACATCTAGTCTACTTCTAAACTCATGAATATAAACAAAATATGTTTTTTCTTCTCTAGTTCTATACTGCATTTGACATCCCTTTTGTTTTGATACTTGTCACTTTGTAACTTCTTTTTCTGTTTCTTACCTTCAGTAAAATATATAGTTCTAGAGGACAGATATTTGTCTAATTCATGTTGCCATCTCTGTATTTAGCATAGCAGCTTATGCATAGAAGGTATTTAAAAATGAGTTGGTGTATAACTAAACAAGCAAGGAATGCTATAAGAACTACAGAGGATAAAACTATGAATTATTATCTCAGTGATTATTTTGTATTACAGTTTTAAAAAGAGATAAAGAGGTTCACTTAGAAGAATATAATTATTGTTTTCAATTATAATTGTTTCAAAGTGTGAGGGATGTATTCTAAATACCTGGAACTCCCTCCTAAATACACTTTATGAATCTGTCATTCTTAATTTTACGTAAACTCTTCTCCATCTGTGTCTTCTAGGGTAGCAAGCTGAAATGTTTACTATTACCTTTGTAAGACAGCAATTTTTAAAGCTACTTCAAGCCTCAGAGGGTGTCTTCTGTTTTATTATATGGGAATTATGTAGGTAAGATCCCTTTTATCTGATCCATAACATTATTGATTTAGGGCTCATATCCCACAGCAACCTCATTGCAACAGTGTGAAGAGCTCCTACAACTCTGGTCTGCCATCACACTGCATGCGCATCGCTACCCACTTTCATTCCCTTGACAATTTTAACCACCCAGGCCTGTATTTATTTCTTTAAAAAAATGACAACATAAGGCATGCCATTTTAAAGGAGAAAAAAATTGTGACTTTGTCATAAGTAAAATGATGATATGAATTTTATTTATAACCCCCTTCCAGATGAAGACCAGCCTCTTTTTATCTTTTTATTCTACAGAAAATAAATGTTAGATCAGGTTTCCCAAGTATTATTCAGGTCAGGGTCTAACATCCTTTCTAGATTGTACCCTTTAAGTATACCCTTAATGAAAGGCCCATACTATACTTCTGAAGATTTTTTGTAAAGGAATTTGAACATGGTGAAGTAGGAGCCATTTATTAGCTACTCTGTGTGTGTGTGTGTGTGTGTGTGTGTGTGCGCGCGCACGCGCGCGCATGCATTTAAGTGTATATTGACAAATTTATAAAACCTAAATCTGAAATTTTATTGTTCATCTCATTTTCTGGGACAAATAGTAGTTGAAATGGGACACAACAAACATAAATATGTAAACCCATCAAACATTCTCACCCAAATATATACAGGTTGAGTATTTCTTATCCGCATGCTTAGGACCAGATGTGTTTCAGAATTCAGATCTTTCTGTAAAATTTTTGGAATATTTGCATATATATAAAATGAGATCTCTTGGGGAAGGGACCTAAATCTAAATATGAAATACATTTGTTTCTTATATACTATATACACATAATCTGATAGTAATTTCATACAGCATTTTAAACAATTTTGTGCAAAAAACAGTTTGCATTAAGTACTTATGTATAGAATGTTCATCTTGTGGTGTCATGTCAGTGCTCAAAAGCTGTAGATTTTGGAGTATTTTGAAACTTGGACCTTTAAAATAAGGGTTGTTCAACCTGTGTTGACCAGTTTGATTTCTTTCTTTACCTACTGTCTTAATCCATTTGTACTGCTGTAATAAAATACCATGGACTGAGTAATCTATTAGCAATAAAAATGTATTCCTCAGAGTTCTGGATGCTGAGAAATCCAGATCCAGGTGCTGGCAGATTCGGTATCTAGTAAGGCCCTACTTGCTGTGTCCTCACATGTCGGAAGGAGTAAATTCTGTGTCCTCAGATGGTAGAAGAGCAGAAAGGGGTCTAAGCTAGTTCCCTCCAGCTCCTTGATAAGTTACTAATCCTTTCATGAGGGCTGAGGCCTCATGACAATCATCTCTCAAAAAGCTCTACCTCTTAAGACCACCACAACAGTAATACACTTTTGACACATGAATTATGGGGGACACTCAGAACATGCCATTTACATTTATATTTGCTTCCTGTCATTATTAGTCCATATTTTGTTATTGTTGTCGACAACTTTTTAACTAGCAATTATCATGAGACTTTTTACAAAGATCTATAGTAATAAATGCTACTGAGTCATATTATTCACCTTTTTCTGAAAACCCTACTTAATTAATGAGCACATGCCTTCATTAAGTTTTAATTATTCAATAATCCTACACCTCAATTCTTCAATAGATACTACATTTAAGATCTCTCTCTCTCTCTCTCTCTCTGTCTCACCTTCCCTCCCTCTCCTCTCTCTCTCTTTTTTTAATTAGAACTAGAAGGGGTATTTTAGAATTAAGAGTAGTAGTATGACCCTAGCCAGAAAAAGAATTTAGAGAAATACTGCTACTAATAATATAATAAAAGTCAACCTCTATTGTGTTTTTTCTTCGTGTTAATGATTTAAAGTGCTTCCAATGTACTTTAAATACACTATATCATTTAATCCTCTCAACAGCCTCAGTGAGGCCTAGAGAGGTTGAATAACTTGCCCATGGTCTCTTAGCTAGTTAATAGTGGAGTCAGGATTCCAACCCAGAGAATGGGCTTCAGAGCTTGGCATGTAAATTTTGGATTTTGGTGACTATAGCTCTCAACTCTTTTTTTTTTTTTTTTTTGTGGTGGTGGTAGAATTGAGAGTATACTATTTACACAGATGTCTTTGAATGAGACAAGAGTTCACTTTTTATTCCCAGAGAAGTGAGTCAATACTATTTTTACTTTTGTTCCTTGATTGTTGAGTTCCAAAGAAATGTTCCCGTATGACAAAATTTTAATGACTCAATTTATAATGCAGTTATCATAATGTATTAGTTATAATATTTTCCATAACAGATGTTCATTTTTTACTTTTTTTTACTAGACCACACATGAAAAAACTAAAAATATCTAAACATAAAGAACATTTTCATTATGCCTTCTTTTGTGTGTTTGTAGTTCTGCATCTTGAATTTTTTTTACCCTAATTTAGAGATTCCCATCAAGGTGTTTTGTATACAATAGGTACCAAGGAAGCTTTTTAAGAATGAAGGAGTTGCCTGAATGACAGATAACTTCCTGCACACCTCAGTGAAATTCACAGTTTTGAAAATTCATCTACTTTGGCTTCTCATAAAATACAACAGCTGTTGCAACATTAATTTTATCATAAGTTTACATTTACTTTAGAAAACTTGTTTTAAAATTATCAATTAGATAGACGATGTGGATTTAAATCTCACGGCTATTAGTTGGGTGATATTGGATAATCACTCATTTCCTACCAAACCAAGTTCCTTTATCTTTTCTTCATAAATGGTAAGAGTTACTATTTAAGAGGACCTCTAAAAGAACACAGTCACATAATACATGTGAAGCACTAAACACACTGTCCATATACAGCAGACATGACATTAATATAATATGACATAGACTGATCTTGAGAAATTATTAATAATGACTGTTTTCAGACTCAATTACTTAATCTTTTCCATCATAGTATGCTCTTAAATATATTTCCACTAACTAAATTTATGTAGTACTGAACTTAAATATCTTCCCTGATATGGCCTTATTTTGGTGTGTATATATATATATACACCAAAATATATATATATATTTTGATCTAATGTATATATATTAGATCATTGATCAGAAGTTTCTTGCAGAGAGTATATTTCTGGGGACCATCAGGTTTTGGATAGACATGTTTATTTTTGATGAGTAAGAGTAAAAGAAAATAGTGAAACACATTGTCTGTAAGAGAAAATAAATGTTTTCCTGAGCCCTGGGTTTTCCCATGTAGGATCTATTGCCATGGAGGATCTGCCCCCATTCGCTTCCACACTGTCTTTGTGAACACACCAAGTCTGCCATGCTCCTCTGAGACTGAAGGGTTGTCATCATCATTCTAATTCATGCATAATCACACATAATATGTGTCCAATCTGCCAGTCTAAATGTACAGAGCTGCCATCCTGGCATGCTTATGCATGTATTCCAGTCAGTCCTCTGAACCCTGTGGCAACTTTCAGCACTGCTATTGAGTAATCCATAAAGTGCTTTAAGTCAGAATTAGGTGTGCAAAAAGAATGGGGATATGGGGAAAAGAGGCAATTATACAAAGGTCTTAGCTCTGAATTTTTTTTTTTTTTTTTTTTTTTTTTTTTTTAGAGGGAGTTTCATTTTTGTTGCCCAAGCTACAGTGCCATGGTGCAGTCCTAGCTCACTGCAACCTCTGCCTCCTGGGTTCAAGCACTTCTCCTGCCTCTGCCTCCCGAGTAGCTGGGATTACAGGCATGCACCACCATGCCCGACTGATTTTTTTATTTGTTTGTTTGTTTGTATTTTTAGTAGATACGGGATTTTACCATGTTGGCCAGACTGGTCTCGAACTCCTGACCTCAGGTAATCCACCTGACTTGGCTTCCCAAAGTGCTGGGCTTACAGGTGTGAACCACCATGCCTGGCCTTAGCTCTGAAATTTAAGCTCCAGTGTTCAGTAAACTACAAGATACAACTGGGTAAAGATTATGCTTTTTGCATTTTTGTGTCAAAATAATCATAAAGATGTTGAGACATTACTTGGCAGAAAGCATTATAAGAATATAGTGGAAGCAAAAAGTGAACATTTGCTGAATTCTTACAATGTTCTAGATAATGAGCAAAGTATTTATATACATTATCACATTTAAGTCTCAGAACAGTTTCACAGAGCAGGTAGCATTTGATCCATTTTGGAGATGACACTTATGACACAGAGATGTTAAGTAGCTGACCAAAATTCATGTCGTTGAAATCTGAAACAAAAGAAAAGAAAAGAAAACAAACAAACAAACATAAAACATTTCTGATTCTAAAGCCCATGAGTGTTTTTAGTACATAGCAGTGCCTCAACAGGAATTCTGTGGATAAAAATGTGTATCAGTATTTAAGGACCTAATTAAAGTCTCTAAAGAAGACACAGTGAGAAACTATAAATTTCAATTCTTTAGATGTGTCTAGGGTCCCAGGAGAATCAGGTTACCATTGCATTCCTTCCACTGCAGTCCTGAGGAGTTGGTCTGTGAGCCATGATAAAAGGGAAAGGAAATGGTTGAGTGGTGGATAGGAAAGAAATTTGATCCACTTGACCTTGTGTTGAAAGTTCTCACCTTGAAGTTGTCCCAAGACTGCCTGAATAATGAGGGCTGTCATGAGGGAGACTGATAAAGACTGAAAGTCTGATACTGACAACAATAACATTTCATCATTGGTAAAAATGTTCCACAAGGGGCTGATAATATACCCAGGGATCATGCATGACTTATTCACATAATGGCAGTGGCTCCCATTCAGAATAGCTTCTGAAGACAATGGAGTATGGGCTGGCAAAGCGTTTCCGCTCCATCAGTAAAGACATCTTTGTCCAGGAGGGAAGCTGATGAAATAACATTACTTGAATCCTTTTTGTGCGTGTGTGTCAGAAGGTGGAAGGATGAAAGTTTAAGGCAAGATTTAATGGTCTCGTGTCATTTTATGTGAAATATGGAATTTGGTGGTTCTTCTAAAAATTGGGACATGAAATAGACTTTTAAAAAAAGAGGCAAGAAGAAGGTAAAGGTAATTTGGTGTTCTAGAACTGATTGTACAGGGGAGACCCACTTACATCTCAGGCCATGTGTGACATCCTTTGAACATTAGCATAACCACCTGTAGATTTTGTAGAGTTCAAGTACACCATGCAACAGACATTTTATCTGAAGAGCTTACTTTACTTTAAATTCTGTGTAAAAGCCACAGATATAGTGGCTTAGCTTTATTCAGTTGTTAAACATGCATCTAAACAATCAGACAGTGATGTGGAGAAATGGGTGCTTTTTTTAATGTGGATAGAAACATTAATTGGTACAATTATTTTGTAAGCAATTAAAATATACTTATTAAAATAAAAAACATGTTTTATTTAGAAAGTCGTATTATATAACATTCACGCAGTAATAGTCTTTTATAAAAGCACATAAAGATATATACATATGTGTGATTTTCTATTTTTACATGGGTATAATCTTTGTGTCCTTGTACATATATATACACACATACATACACATAAACATATTCATTTCAGCACTCATCACAATGACCAAAATTGTGTATAAACCTAATTAATAAGAAATTAAGCAATGTAAATTAGTTCAGCCATTGTGAAAAGCTGTTTGACCATTCCTGAAATAACCTAAAACTGAATTACCATTCGACACAGCAATCCCATTATTGGGTATATACCCAAATGAATGTAAATCATTCTACCATAAAGACACATACATGTGTATGTTTACTGCAGCACTATTCCCAATAGCAAAGACATGGAATCATTGTAAATGCCCATCAATAGTAGACTGGATAAAGAAAACATTTTACATATACACCATGGAATACCACACAACCTTAAAAACAAATGAGATCATGTGCTTTACAGCAACTTGGACAGAGCTGAAGGCCATTATCCTGAGCAAGTGAAAGCAGGACGGAAAATCAAATACCATATGTTCTCTCTTAAAAGTGGGAGCTAAACATCAAGTACATATGGACACAAAGAAGGGAACAACAGATACCAGGGCCTACCTGAAGGTAGAGGGTGAGAGTAGGGTAAGGACTGAGAAACTATCTATGGGGTACTGTGTTTATTACCATGGTGATGAAATAATCTGTATATCAAACCCCCATGACATGCAATTTACCTGTATAACAAACCTGCACATGTACGCCTGAACCTAAAATAAAAGTTAAAAAAGAAGTAAATTAGATGCCTATAATAGAATACTAAACAACTGTTAAAATAAATAAGATAAGTCTATGCCCAGATACAGATAAATTTCCAAAGCATATGGTTAAACGAAAAGAAGCAAACTAAGAGCAGGAGGTGCAGGATTATTTCATTCTGTGAATGTTGAATACGATGAAGTGTGTATGTTTCCCAAACACAGAAAATTGCATAGGAAAAAAAAGGGGATAAATAACAGATAATTATTCACGAAATTATAGGGGATTTTAAATATTCTGCATTGGACATTTCTGTATCATCTTATTTTTCATTATATGTAGATTTATATACATATCTTTATAATCAGAAAAACTAATATTTATTTATGAAAAGTCATAGTGTAAACAAGGAAAAAAGAGCAGCAATCAAGACCTAGAGAAGCTTTGAAAGTTACTGGTTGTGGCAGATGTATATGTGTAATACTGTCAGGGTCTCCAGTGTGTACTAAAGAAAACACCGTAACACCTCAAAAGCACAGGTCAAAAATACCTAGGATTTAGTGTTCTTTGACATTTCCCAGCTCTCCTTAAATAAATTTCTGAATGTCTTCATACTTCTTTATCCTCTTTCTGTGTTTTTTGCTGGCTGGTGTTCTTACTTGGCTCTTGATGGATCAGAGGATAAGCAGAAAAAGATCCCTTGTAAGAACAAAGTAACACTCAACAGTAGCAGAAAAACCATTTAAGATTTTGAGGTCTGTAGCCCAGAAGTTGAGGGAGGGTAGGGGTTGATGCCCCTTTATATTTTTAGGTAAATTATGAAAAATATACTCAGCAATGGCTGTGAGATGGTGGGTGGCCAACGTGGTTAAAATAAGTTTTAAAAATTAGTGACAGAGATACAGATTATTATTATTTTCTTCAAAAGTCTAGCTATAAAGAATTATCTGCTTGGAAATTTAAATTTGATTTGAATTTTAAAAATTTTAAAATTACATATTTGATTTTTAAAAATGGAAATAAAGCTAAGACATTTTGGTGGGCTTCTGCAGAAATTATTACTTGAGTGTGTGGAACTTATTCAGAACATGGTAAGAGCATATTTTAACTTCAGTAAAAAAATTATGAAATATGGAACAACAATATTGCTTCTAGATTCATATGAACAACTTTACTGACATATAATTGATTGTAATAAATTATACATATTTAAAGTGGTCAATTTGTTAGGTTTTGATATATTTCTACACCCACAAAGACATCACTGCAATCAAGATACCTATTTCTGTCACCCACAAAGGTCCCCTCATGCCCTTTCACAATGTCTTCCTCGCTTCACCTTCATCCTCAGACAACCACGGATCTCATTTTTGTTTACAGACTGATTTATATTTTTATAATTGTATATCAATGAATCACCTTACATGTATTAATTTTTGCCTGGCTTTTGCCACTCAACATAATGATTTTGAAATTCATCCATGTTTTTGTATGTATCAATAACTTGCTCCTTTTTATTGCTGAGTAGTAGTACATGTGTGGGCATATTATAATCGTTTATTCGTTCACCTCTTGATGGAAATGTCAATTGCTTTCAGTTTTAAGCTATTATAGATAAAGCTGTTATGAACATTCACGTACAAGGCTTTGTGTATACGCATGTTTTCATTTTCCTGGGTAAAATGTCTAAAGGTAGAAAGGCTGGATTGTATGAATGATATGTATTTTACTTTTTAAGAAACTGTCAAACCATGTTTGCAAAATAATTGTTGCATTTTACATTTCCAGTAGCAGTGTATGAGAATTTCAGTTGCTCCACATCCTGGGCAATCCAATATGCAGTGAAATTTAATTGCAATTTTAATTTGCATCTCTCTGATGAATAATGATATGGAACAAATTCTTATGCATGTAATGGTCATGTGTATATCTTTTTTAAAAACTTGTTCAAATCTTTTGTCTGTTTTTAACTTATTTTTCACCTTGTACTCACTGAATTTTAAGACTTTTTAAGTTTTTTGATGTATATGTCTCAAATATCTTCTTTCAACGTGGGGCTTGCATTTTCTTTCTCTTAATGAATCTTATGAAAAGTAAAAGTATCTAATTTTGATGAAATTCAACCTAGCAATTATTCATTTTATGCTTCATACTTTTTGTGTTCTAAGATACTTTTAACTATCCTGATATCACATGGCTTATTAAATATGATTTAATATAAAAGTTCAATGGTTTTAGATTTTACATTTAGGATTCTGAAGGTTGCCTTTTCATTTTGTCGTTTCCTTTGCTGCAGAAAAAACTTTTTAGTTTAGTGTAGGCACCGTTATTTGTTTTTGCTTTTATTACCTGTGCTTTCAGATTACTGTCAACTTTATAATCAGTTTTGAAATCAGGTCAGGTAAATATTTCAACATGGTTCTTCTTTTCAAATATTGCTTTCACTCTTCTAGAGCCATTAAATTTCCATATAAATTTTAAATTTCTGCTAAAAAAAAAAATCAGCTGGAATTTTGATTAGGATTGTGTTGACTCCAAATGTAAATCTGAGTAAAATAGCCATCTTAAAAATATTGAGTCTTTTATTTAGTGAACATGGTATATCTCTTCATCACTTGGATCTCCTTTAATTTCTCCAAGAAATGCTTTGTAGTTTCCACGTAGAAAAAAGTTTGGACTTTTTTTTTTTTTAGACAGAGTCTCACTCTGTCACCCAGTCTGGAGTGTAATGATGCTTTACCAGCTCACTGCAACTTCCATCTCCCAGGTTCAAGCGATTCTTCTGCCTTAGCCTCCCAAGTGGCTGAGATTATAGGCGTGCACCACCACGCCTGGCTCATTTTGTATTTTTAGTAGAGATGGAGTTTCACCATGTTGGTCAGGCTGGGCTTGAACTCCTGACCTCAAGTGATTCACCCACCTACGCCTTCCAAAGTGCTGGGATTACAGACATGAGCTACCATGCCCAGCCAGACATCTTTTATATATTTAATCCTTAGTATACATTTTTTGGGTGTAAGGGAACTATTATACATGATATTTTTTAAAGTCAATTATTTCCCAATTGTCTGTCCCTAATTTATAATTATACTATTGATTTTTGCGGTAATTTTGAACCCCGTGATATTGCTAAATTCATTTGTTCTAGAAATTTATAGTTTCCTTGGGATTTTCTACATAAACCATTATATCTTTATAAACAGGAACAGTGTTACTTTTTTTATTTCCAATCATTATGTCTTACAAAAACAAAACAAACAAAACCCAGTTTTTTTTTTTTTCTTCTTTAAAAAAAAAAAAAAAAATTAGAGACAGGGTCTTGCTCTGTTGCCCAGGCTGGAGATCAATGATGTGCTCATGGCTGACTGCATTTTCAACCTCCTGGGCTCAAGCAATTGAGGCTTTTTCAGATAAATAAAAGTTGAATTTTGTGAAATTCTTTATCTGTACCTAACTAAAATAAACATTTTTCTCCTTTATATTGTTAATATGGTGGATTGTATTGACTGAGTTTTTAAATGTTACTCCATCCTTGCATTTGAGGATAAACTTCCCTTGTTCATTATATGTTATCCTTTGTATATATAGTCAAATTAAATTTACTAATATTTTGTTAAGAATATATTTAAACTTTTAGGTTCAAGGGTACGTGTGCAAGTTTGTTATATAGGTAAAATTGCATGTCACAGGGGTTTGGTGTACAGATAATTTTGTCACCCAGGAAATATGCATGATACCTACTGTCTGCTATCAAGTAGGCCCCTGATGTCTGTTGTTCTTTTCTTGGTATCCAGGTGTGGTTAATGTTTAGCTCCCACTTATAAGTGAGAACATGAGGTTTTGGTTTTCTGTTCCTGCATTAGTTCTCTAAGGATAATGACTTCAAGCTCCATCTCTGTGCTGCAAAGGTCATGATCTTGTTATTTTATTTATTTATTTATTTATTTATTTATTTATTTATTTATTTATTTATTT